>NW_015651328.1:469285-470318 GCF_001515625.1 Sinocyclocheilus rhinocerous
TGTGTTCTGGCCATCTGAAGTAATGAACACCTGGAATAGCCGGGCATAAAACGCAGCACAGACCACCACTAATACCGATGAGTGAGCCGCTCCATATGTTGTATACACAAGTTGAAATGTAGCAAGGCTATAAGGCCATTTAGTCTTTATGCTGCTGTCGAAACATGCATTCAGGCACATTAAATGCGAATTACAAATGCCCAAGCACATTTCCATTAGTTACGTTCCAGATGAGATAAAATTTAGTTTTTCAGCTTATGATGCTCTTGGCATGTCTAAAAACTACTATGGTAGTGATGGATTCTGCCAGAATACCATAGATATGGGTTATTTTGTTATAGCACTGTAAAATTAAAATACATTTATTTTTTTGTATAAACAAATATAGTTTTTGTTTTTATAGCGGTGGCTGACCCCAAATGTGTATGTAGTGTGAATAAGTGTGTATATAATATATTTTAATTTATTATATATATTTTTTTTTTTAACTGTTCATGTTTTATATCCGTAATATTTGATCAAAAGTAGAGTAAAAAGAGTAATATTGTGAAATATTATTACAATTAAAATAACTCTTTTTTTATTTTATTGTTATGATATAAAATGTCATTTATTCCTTTGATGGTAAAGATTCATTTTCAGCAGTCATTACTTCAGTCTTCAGTGTCACATGATCCTTCAGAAATCATTCTAAAATGCTGATTTGCTGCTCAATAAATATTTATTAATATTACCCATGTTGAAAACAGTTGAGCAGCTTAATTTTTTAAAAATAATTCTTTGATAAATAGAAAGTTCAAAGGAACAGCATTTAGGCCTATTTGAAATAGAAATCTTCTATAGCATTATAAATGTCTATACTGTAACTTTTAATCAATTTAATGCATCCTTGCTGAATATAAGTATTAGTTTATATTAAATACTTATTATAATATTAATAAAACAAAAAATATATTTTGAACCCATCGCTTTTGAACAATAGTCTATATAACTTACGGTTAGCCACCACTTAAATTATTTTATTTTATTATTA
>NW_015651328.1:470637-471046 GCF_001515625.1 Sinocyclocheilus rhinocerous
CAGGACAAGTCCACCACAGATGACCAGCGATCCTGGGACAGCTTTAAGACCATGACCCCTGAGCAGATGTGTGGCTCCATCGAACATAAGGACAGACTGGAGTTACGCAATAAACCCTGGGACACATCCTCCGCCAACACACCTGACACATCCGAAGGAGACTTCCAGACTGAAGTGTGAAGAGAACACACACCTACAACAAACTGAGAGACAACTAAACCCTCTTACGTACTCATGCTGTCAGTGATCTTCAGCAAGACGTGTTCTAAAGAATTCTGTACTTGTTTACAGGTGTGAGGACAGACCAGAGATGAAGAGTGCTCTATTCTATATTTTCACACAGAGACATTAAATGAAAGAGTGGGGCCTGGAGACCGACCGGCCATTACGTCCGGGTGACAATAGAACC
>NW_015651328.1:471962-476355 GCF_001515625.1 Sinocyclocheilus rhinocerous
CTTCAGTATCACATGATCCTTCAGAAATCATTCTAAAATGCTGATTTGCTGCTCAATAAATATTTATTAATATTACCCATGTTGAAAACAGTTGAGCAGCTTAATTTTTTTTAAATAATTCTTTGATAAATAGAAAGTTCAAAGGAACAGCATTTAGGCCTATTTGAAATAGAAATCTTCTATAGCATTATAAATGACTATACTGTAACTTTTAATCAATTTAATGCATCCTTGCTGAATATAAGTATTAGTTTATATTAAATACTTATTATAATATTAATAAAACAAAAAATATAAAGAGTGCTCTATTCTATATTTTCACACAGAGACATTAAATGAAAGAGTGGGGCCTGGAGAGTATGGTTAAAAAAAACTGTTTCTGAAATGTCTTGATTTTACTCCAGAAAGGATTCTCTTTCAGCTGTTTGATGATTTGGGAATTTAAAAAAGTAATATTTCTGCACCCTTCTTTTTATAGAGAAACGAAAAAAAAGAAAGAAAAAAAACCAGTACCGATGATTCGTACACTGTTTAATAACCCCTTAGGGTTTTTTTCCCCTCCTTTCTGTCTTCTCATTCCTTGAATTATTCAAGTCCCGTTTCTATTTTTCTTGCTTTGTTTTTCGGGGGAAGAGGGAGGAGAAGTTTTGAAAGTATTCATTAATATGTGCCATCCTCTGCTTTTTTTTTCTCTGCATCAGGCGTACTGTACTTACATGCTGTGTGTTCTAAAAAAAATGTTTCTATAATTTTATTTAGAATGCTTGTCCATCTTTTTATTTTATTTTCTAAAAGTTTTTTTTTTTACACCTAAACTTCAGGTATCATTTCATGGGTGAAAGTAGGACCGCTGTGTGATTGTGTTTTAAGTTTCTCAAAATGCTTGACAGAAAATATTGTGCTATACAGTATGTGCGATTTATTGTCAAATTTGCATTCGTTCACACCAGGGAAGCGTCTTTGCTCCATCCTACACAAAACAACCAAAAGAATCCACGTTCCAGTCATAAGGAGCTTTGGTGTTCCAGAATGGGCTTATCCAATAAGAGACACACTTCCAGCTGAGACCGTTTCCATTTTGAACCAACACAAAGGTAGTGCTAAGTTTCCACATTTCTTCTCCATCTTAATATTGTGCTACATTTCTGCTCTTGCAAAAAGTAGTGCTTTGTGATGTTTTCATTTGAAATCCAGTGACTCTGATTCCGATTTATTTCTGCACTTCGACTGTGGAGTTTGACAGTTGGCGTAATGCTAAGCAGACCGCAGAGGTTATCTTTGCTAACCTGCTGCTCTTTATAACCCATTCATTAGTTGTGTTGGCTGATGTAACTCCACATGGAGACTCGGAAAGCGAGAACGAGAGGGCAAATGAGGGAGAGAGAGGTGTGGTAATTATCTTGAGGGAATAACGATTTGTCTTGACATTTTCTTACTTGTCGCAAATTTCATCTGCTCAAAGATCCCTGAAGTCAGCATATTATATAAGCACAGATGGCAAGACTAGAGCATGCCATTTCAACCTTTGCAAGTAATCTGCACTAATGGGGAACACGGGCTGCCTCGTCCTCATGAAATATCTCCAAACGACCATAGCAATTAAAACTAGTTTTTCATCTCCTGTCTCATCTGCATTCGAGAAAGACTGAATATTACTCATATTTGGGAAAAGCAATATTGCATAATCAAGAGTGCTGTTTGGCAGCAGTTCTGCTGAAATTCGGTACTGTAGCGTGTTTGTGATATTGCTTTTAACAGTTTGGTAAACAAGAAGTTTTCTTTCTGACTAAATTTGACCATTTTTGTTCCACCAATGAAAATAATTCCTAAAGAAGCCAAGATACAAGAACTGGGAAAGTTCAAATGCAGTTGGACTGTATATTAGCACTCTTGGAACACCGGCTAATCAAATTTGAGGACTGGAACTAAATGTTTATAATATGAATTTTAAAATTCGGAATGTTTGGGATTTAGATAAAGTCTTTGGTGAAAGGAAGTGAGGTCATTGTAGCCTTGTCTTAAAAGGTTAGTATGATAAACCACACAGGTGAGACGGCTGTTTTAGTTTTGGAGTTGTTCTCTTCGCAATCACTCAGCTGTACACAAACCCTGCTTCATTTACAGTGCCTGTTTTGTTTTTGTTGCTCTTTTGTCTGATGCAGTCATCGACCGTTTCAACATTTTATCATTCCACTCTATTTCTGTCTCTATATGAGTGTTGGGTTTTTTTCATAGATGTTTACTGAGTCCTACTTATTGAAGCTGGAGAATTACACTCCAGAATCCCACTAAACTAACTATGTTTTGAACAGATTTATGTATTGCTCTTTAAAAAAAAAAAAGGAAAAAAGGAAACAAATCTTGAGAATGGCCTTACAGTCACATACAATTTATGTATTTTGAATATGTGCATTGTGAGGAGGATGTTCGTCACGTAGGAAAATTAATGGTGAACATGAATGGTGTTTTCTTCATGGCTTGACATGTTTGAAACTTTTGGACCCTGCCCTTGCCAGCACACACAATCCCATTGGTTAAAAAAGATGGCTATCACAAGAGAATCCTCCTTGCACCATTTAAGTTTTTTTTTTTTTTATATACATAAGATTGTACAAAGTAGTCCTCTACTGTTTTCATAGAGTGTCTTTTTATATGAAAATAAATTTTCAAAGTGATGAATGCCCTTGTAGGGTTTTTCCTATTTTGTCCCAAGTTCCATTGGTAAAGCTCAATTAGGAGAGAATGGCGATGGCTTTCACTTATTTTACTTTGTATTCCAGTGTTGTTTGAACTATTAATCTTAAATTTTGATATACATTTTCCACATTCATCTACTGCAAATTAAAGGAACTGAATCATGAACTGAGAAATCAAAATTCCCTTGATCTTTTGACATATAAGAGGTCATTGTACTACAAAAACATCCTGTAAGTTTCAGAACTCAAAATGTTCTCGTTAGTCTAAAAAAAGCTTATATTGAAGCCAATCTGCCAAAATGTCAGCTTGTGGAATGTGCCACTTTATGACATAATAGTATGGCTAAACACCGCCTCCTCGGAAGAAAATCAACGCCTGCTTTGACATTGCTGCCTGTTTAGCCCCGCCCACTGATTCACGCATGTAGTAGATGAATAACGACAGAGGCAAACACAGGTCTATGCAGAAACCATACGATAAAGATGCTCTGAAGACAACAAAAGACTGTTCAGTGCCAAGCTGTGGAAAAACACAGTCTTTGCATTGCCTTCCTTCTGATCTCAACATTGGGAAAGAGTTGATGAAGTTTATTTTTAATGAAGTTCCAGACCACATCAGTCAGAACTTGGTCTTTTTTTCACTTCATTTTATCACGGGTTCGTTTACAAACAAGGCACAATTCGACGCAGGATTTTCAGAAAGACTGAAACTAAAAGACGATTCTGTGACGAATATATTGGATCCGACTGTAATGTCGCACCAAATGTGAGTAACTGTTTTTATTACGTGGTCACTATTGTTTAGTCTGTTATTACAAATCGTTTGATATGTAGTGAGTAGAGCTGTGAATCTTTGGGTAGACAGCGTATCGATTCGATTCACAATTCATAGGTTTTCAATTCGATTTAAGAACGATTTTTGCAAATTCAGAATGATTCGATTCGATTCACAATTAAATTAGATTCGATGCTATTAACAATTCGATTCTGCATTCTTTAAGTGCATTCACAGGATTATTTAAATGCTTCCCCTAAATTCTTTAAATGCTTAGTCAGGGGGCAAATTACACAGCAGCCTTTATGGTTAGAGAACCATAGGTTAGAGGGGGGGGGAAACACTTTTGTCCATTGTTAGATGCTAGTTTAATGATGCTATGGCACGACATGGCATATGTAGAAATTTATGTAAGACATGTATTATATGTGTGTGTGTGTGTGTATGTCCACATCAATCTACACTCCATACACCATAATGGTAAAGCAAAAAACTGTTTTTTAACATATATATAAAAATTTTTTTATTTTTTTTAATTTTTTTACTAGTAATTATTTTCTTATCTTACTTTTAATTTGCTATAATAAATCAAATATACTGCTGGACAATAATCAATCATTTGTAATCTATAATTTTTTCCTAATGGCAATTGTATGATTGTTTTGTATACTACAAACAATTATTTCAATTTTCTGCACAGAATTAGGTAGAAAATATACTTTATAGTTTCTGAACTGTAATAAATATGTCAATTAGCACTGCATCATTCATACATTTTATTTATTTATTGTGTTTATTGACGTTTCACCAGTTCATTCTGCTTTTTATTTAGCTTAGCTGCAGTGATAGATGTCTTTGTCCATATTAGGCATTTCTGGCACGTCTTAAGTTCTGTGAGCGCGAGATCACTTCTCTTTCAGTG
>NW_015651328.1:479074-490970 GCF_001515625.1 Sinocyclocheilus rhinocerous
TATTTATTTATTGTGTTTATTGTCTTAACGTTTCACTAGTTCATTTGTCTTTTTATTCAGCTTAGCTGCAGATATAGATGCCTTTGTCCATATTAGGCATTTCCTGGCATGTCTTAAGTTCTTTGAGCGCGAGATCACTTCTCTTTCAGTGCGAAAACTTCTTTATCTCATTTTCATAAAAAAAAAAAAAATCTATAGTATTTAACTTTTCCTCTCCATTGGCGAATGATGACTCCGAAAGAAAACGTGCCCAATGTCTGTTTGCTATAGCAACAAACGCTACTTCATGCATCTGATTATCAGATAAACCTCGCGCTATATTCGGTTGTCCATCCGTACATTCAGTTCAATGACATTGTTAAAACACATTTCTCATTCAATGGAACTGTGCGTATGCTTTAGACAATTACATTTTTGCTCCGTTCATGCAATAAATGCGAAGCCTTCAACTGCTCAGGTAATGTCGTGAGTATGACCGAGAGCCATTGAAAAACTACAGAAAAGTAAAACTACTACTTCACTTTTGCATTGCTGGCCACGAGTACTAAGGAGAGATCACACATCAGCTGCTCAAAAAATGTGTCAGTGAGACAAACGGAGCGCGAGCGCAATCCTGTGACAGTCACAGGCGGTAAATAGTGGAGGAGAGATGCGAGGGCATGAACACTGTTCGAGGTCTCCATTCATTTGTGCTTGTAGTAATTTAAAGGGGTCATAGGATGCTACATGCACTTTTACAAGTTTGAACTTAAATGTGTGTTGGCAGTGTGTGTACACAACCACCCTATAATGATAAAAATCCACTCAATGTTTTTTTTTAATCTCGTTAAATGTTTTCCCCTTTCTCAAATCGAGCCGATCTCAGATGCCTGTCTGTGTGACCTCACACAGACAGGCCCCTCCCACGATAGTTTGATTGACAGTAGCGTTTCAGCACAGACTGGACTGGTGTCTTACCTTAGACCCGCCCTGAGCAGTGTTGCCAGACGTACGATAATTATCATATTTGTACCATAATTTTGATCTAAGTACGATGTACGATCAATAATGAAAAAAATAATGTATGATAATTTCGAAATTTCAGAACGTGTTTTTTCCAAAGTCAACCTCATCAAAACAAAGCCATGAAATCGGCTCTAAATGGGTTGGTGCACACCTCAGGACCCTTAATATCTGGCAACACGCAGGATTCTGATGACAGCGACTCAGAGGTGGAGTTTGGACCTTCCCACAAGGTACGCCTATGGCCCTATGATTTCCGCGATGCGGAAAACACGGATGGAATTGCGGAATCCAGTCAACGGAATTTACTGTATAACGCGGAATGTCACAGTGAGTATTTATTCGTTTTTAACCTTAATAATGTTTTTAACCACAGCAGTGTCCATCTATGAAGGATGTAGGCTGTCAAACAAACACAACTGTTAGCCAATCATAGCAGTGGGCGTTTACTTCCGAGTCTACAATCCGCCACGTCTATTAAAACAGAGCGTTCCGATGAGGGGGGTCAAAACAGGACAGAAAATAGCCTATTAATTCTTTTTTACACTACCATTGAGAAATTTTAACCAAACTATGTTACAGACTTTTCATTAAGACCCTAAAGAATCATATCAACTTGTGGAAAATGGGCATCCTATGACCCCTTTAATGTGTATATATTTTGAAAGCATTGAATCGCTATAGAAAGCGCGATTCATTCGATTCTTAGCATTTTAAATCGATTACTGTCCAAAATCGACGATTCACGATTCAAAAATCATGTTTCACGATCAATGCATATGCATCGTCGGGGTTTGTAATCGATGCATCGATAAAACGAGTGAATCGTTACACCCCTAGTAGTGAGTATTTATTCGTTTTTAACCTTAATAATGTTTTTAACCACAGCAGTGTCCATCTATGAAGGATGTAGGCTGTCAAACAAACACAACTGTTAGCCAATCATAGCAGTGGGCGTTTACTTCCGAGTCTACAATCCGCCACGTCTATTAAAACAGAGCGTTCCGATGAGGGGGGTCAAAACAGGACAGAAAATAGCCTATTAATTCTAAATTATTATATTATAAGTAAACATTATAAGTTGATCTATAATAAAAAAGCAGTTCATGACCCCTTTAAAGTTGTTTTGAAATCTGCAGCAGATCCCTAAACTGGGGCCTGTATCATGAAGCCGGATTAGCTGGCTAGCCAGGTAAGTTTCAGTTTAGTTTGCACCAATCCTGGGTTTTTAGGTACCATGAATGTGGCTAGGCTTTTAGCGGCGTTCATTGCCATAGTAACTTACACTCCACAGCTAACCTGCTCCAGGTCAGGTTATGTTCTGGGTAAGAGATCTCAAACTGAAATTGGACCAATCAGATGCGAGCAAAGTGGCACATGTCTGACACACAAAAAAAGTCACTCCCCCAGTTTCTCTTCCTCCAAATTAAAGGTCAATACATAACCCCCTCGCTGGGTCTGTTGTCAGAAGTGAATCACACTTGCTCTGTGTTGCAAGGCATGAGGCCTGTTCGCCACTGATGTCACACATTCATGTGCACGCACTCCACAAACTAAGGATCAAAGCCTGAGTTGACAAAGAAAGTTGATGATCAGCATCATTGTACCAACAAAGCCGGATTGGAGTGGTTTGGTTTTGTCAACTCAAAGCTAATCCTGTAACTCTGAATTTGTTCAACTACTATCATGGTACAGGCCCCTGCACGTTGCTATAAAAGAATGTGGGGTGGGTTGTAACACTATTAGATTTTGTTTGTTGATCAAAAATCAGCTTATAACCCACAAGTGAAATGTTGATTTCTTTGCAGTCTTTATTGCAGTCTTAAATGTTCTTTATTGGCATCTGTGTTAACATTCCTGGAACCTTTCCCAAAAAAGCTTCTTTATGGACAAAGGTTCTTCAAATGTTCTTCACACTAAGAAAACAATGGTTCTTTTAGGAACCTTTCACTGAAAGGTTCTTTGGGGAACCCAAAATTATAGTTCTGTGGCATCACTGCAAAAACTCCCTCTAAGTACCTTTATTTTTAAGAATGTATCTCAAAAAGGTTTTTTTTTTTTAAATCCTCTAATCCCTTTATTTATTTATTTATTTTGAAACTCCTACTCTCACCTCAGGAGGATGGTGTTCAGGTATGAATGAACCGACAACCAAGCTTTCAGTGTTAATGAATGTCTGTATAATTATAATGTTCTTTTCTTTGTTACTAAATATGCAGGTGTCTACTGTGTACTCTTTATACCTACAGGTATGACACTAATTATTAAAATTCATACTGGTTTAAATCAGAAGTTATTGTGAAGTGAGGCTGTAATCATAATGCTTGATGCTGTAGCTTTGCAATCAATTTATTAGACTGAAAAGAACTTGGAGAAAAGAAACAATCAAGGCCTCGGCGATACTGATAGAATCAATCTTCCTTGGGGTTGCCACGATTTAGCCCAATGATCAAAGCTCTGTTCCAGAACAATGGCAATTAGCCAGCGATCCATTTCATGGTCTGTCTCCTGATAAGCAGTCATCAGATCATTTCAATGCTTATATTTGTCCCTGATTGTTTCTGGAAGAAGAAAATTAATGTGAATTCTCTGTACAAATGCAAATATTCAGAGGCCCCTTGGAAAGCACAAAGATTGCCAGCTTGATCCCCTCCTCTCTACTGTTGAACTGCAAGAG
Organism: Sinocyclocheilus rhinocerous; assembly: GCF_001515625.1. Taxonomy (NCBI): domain Eukaryota; kingdom Metazoa; phylum Chordata; class Actinopteri; order Cypriniformes; family Cyprinidae; genus Sinocyclocheilus; species Sinocyclocheilus rhinocerous. Next base: position 482,754 of record NW_015651328.1, read on the forward strand.
CTTGTGCATCATTTCCCCACTGAAGGCCGCTTTGGCCGATTGCCTCATCGTAAATGCAATTGGCTTACTGTCCAATGGGCAGCCTCTTGAAGCACATCAAGCCTCTGTGATATCAATCCGATGTGCTATGCCTGCGAGTGATCTAATGCGATGGCTTTGAATGTGGCCTTTGGGGCCTCTCCACGACTATGTGGGAGTGGGACGAGTGGAAAGGTTGCTCTCTTCAGCAGTGGAAGATTCGTGTCCGCATAATGAAATGTTCTACCCGGCCTCCTGCACAGCTGCCTGCTAATTGCAGCTATGGCCTCTTCAAATGAGGTTTCGAGAGAAATCTCCTCTTAGCTTCCTTAAGGTATAGTTTTTGTTCAGTGTCGGTTTTTCACATCTAATTTAACCGAAACCGGGCTTCGAGAGCCATTCTGCTCTTTTTTGTTATTTAGGGGGTTTGACCTCCATCAAATGAGGCAAATTGAGGCATTAACTCACCTGGCACTATATTTCTTTAGACAACATGGCAGTGGAAGGATCGTGTTATGTCTTCAGTATGGTTTTTGAGTCATAATTTTAAAGTCAGACAACATGCTTTTCTCCATGGCCACGATTTATATGTAATTACCTTCACAGACAGCATTATTTTTTTTTCATTTAGGTGTATCCAATTGTAGTTGAGTTTATCCTTTTTCATCAAAATGAATTTTACACTATCTTTATTTATTTAGCAGATGCATGTATCCAAAGCAACTTATAATTGAAGAAAACAACAAAGGGAATTTTTGGCACTCATAGAAGGTTCTCAGTCAAATGGTGTATAATGAAGGTAGAATATAAATTAAAGGTTGAATTATGTTCTTAGGACAAGGATATTTATTTTAAATGTCAGGATGGCGATAAGTTGGCACAAGTTACAATATTTGTTGGCCCAAACAAATCTTTTTTTAAATTTTTTTTTTTAGTTTTATTAATTGTTCAGTATATCAAAAAAATGTTTTAACTGTTTAAATATTTGTTTAAAAGCCTATAATTTGCTATTTTAATATGTTTTATTACATTTTATTACTTGATTCTGATTGGTCAGTTGTGGCATTCATTGGTCAGATGTTTACTAGTGTTCTCCATCATCCGTGACAACGCTGCATTTCAGAGAATATCAAGCTGAAAACAGCATATTATTTAATGTCACGCCATGGATTCTGCCTTGTTCAATTTTATTATTAGCCTTTTTCTGTAGCTGTGTAAATAAGTGGGATACTAATGGTAGGTTCCATTGTGACAATTTGTCCTGCCATTGGGGCATGTTGTGACAACTGTATCCTTTTTGGTTGTTGTTGTAGTGTTTTTTTGTTTTTTTTTGCAATAATGGTGAAATTTTTACTTATTTGTAGCCACAATTTAAGTGATGTGCTTACAGAGAAAATGATCAAATAAATAATTAAACTCTAAAAATTCACTGGAGTAAAAATGTGACAACTTGCCCCGGTCTTCTATATGTATAAATAGCGTAATGTGCTCCCTACAGGCATGCAAAAATTTCTCAGAAATTCCCTCAGAAGAAGCATCTCTCCTTTGTCTTTTGAAGCAGCTGGGATGCAAGGTGTCCCACAAACATGCAGAAAATTCATGTTTCATGTGCGGAAGGATTTCATCCTGGCCTTAAATGATTCCCGCTTTCAGGACCGCTCGGCCTCAGGGAACGGCACATACTTCACCCAACACAAGGAGCACCAGCTCCATCCCGACGGCAAGACAAAAACACATCCATACTATAGTATGCTCACATGCTGTCGACAGGGAAATGGCTTTTTGTTATGCAGGCACGAATGTGTGTATTCTCATCAGAGGATAGTAATGGTATGTATGCTCTGCTGGATCCAGACATTTCCCTTTGAGCAGGAATTTTAAATGGATTTAAGTATTCACTGGAACTCTCATTGAATCCCCTCACACACATACTGCTTTGCAATTAACAATCACAATGTTTTTGAAGCATAATCATTGCTGTTGTTTTGTGTTAAAGATATTCAAAGCCTGTGGAACTCACTGTCCTAGTAGTCCACGTTTTAGATTAATGTTTTTAAGCAAGACAATGAATGTGCATTTCTTTTCTGCAACAAAAACCCTGATTTTTTTATGATGCTGTCTGGATTCCATGCTTGCCTAAGTGACCCAACCATGACATTAAGAGCCCAAAACAAATTAGCTGACTTCATAATTAAGGCCAGGCTTTTTTTTCTCTCTCACTCTTCGACCAGATAATTTTTTTTTTTATCAGCTCAGCTTTCATACAAGAGAGACGAAGTGAAAGCTTTCTGCTTTTTCAAGAAATGACCATCTATTTTGTGTGCTACATAAGTTAAAGCTAATTAGCACAGGAAAAAAAAAAAGTAAGAAAACTGATTTGCCCAAAAATAAAAAGTACATACTCGGTACTCAAGAGTGTTTTGTTTGAGGAGGCAAGGGAGGTAGTGCCTCAGCAAACACATTTGGAACAAATAAATGCTTTTTGCAACAACTCAGATCTTTTATATTAAACAGCACCTCCATGTCTGTTACCCTTATGTCATCTGTGGTGTTTGCTGAGGATTTGTTGACTAGTGGTCGAAAAGGCGAAAAATACACTGCCTTTCAAAAGTTTGGGGTCACTGAGATCTGCATTTATAAAAAGAAATGAAAGCCTTTATTCAGCAAGGATGTATTAAATTTATCATAAGTAATAGTTAAGACTTTAACATTGTTACATATATATATATATATATATATACATACATACATATATTCTATTCATCAAAGATTACTGGAAAATATGTATCATGTTTCCACAAAAATATTATGCAGCAAGATAATAAGACATATTTGACAAAAATCAGCATATTAGAACAATTTCTGAAAGACCATGTGACACTCAGGACTGGAGTAATGACTGCTGTAAATTCAGCTTTGCCATCACAGGAATACATTACATTTATTATTTTAAATGGATTATTATTATTATTATTATTATTATTATTATTGGGCCACTTAGCATCCTCATTTTAAAAAAAAACGCACATCATCTTTGGAAAACATGATCTTGTGATCACATATGCAAGCACACACACACACTTTGACTACTTTGCTTCTGATCATCGTTTTTTTTTTCTTTTTCTGTCTTCAAAACCTCTATCTTTCTGTGTCTACTTTTCACTGAACATTGTGTAGGTCTGCCTCTAAGCACTATCCACTGTTATTTTTGCATAGAGAAGAAGGGCAAATCTCAGAAATATGATGCATATTTCACAGTGACTTTCAGGCAGTCAAGGCAGGGAACTGAGAGCCTGAGGGCTTGGTCCATTCAGAGCTATCTTTGGATGCCAAGCAAGCCGCTCCCCTGACTGGAGCTAGTGGTGGCAGAACAAACAACAGCGTGTCCACAGATGTCTAGCGATGGAACCTGAGCACACGGAATACGTGCATACATGGCTTACGGTTGAATGTAAAGAACTGTGTTCAGGCTTGGCTGCTCGTGAGAGACGCATTACGTGCATCTTTTTCATAATCGCGCTATCATTTCCAGTGTTGTAACCTTTTGTATCTCCTATGCAGATATATAGCCATCCAAGAGTACCTCAGTAATTGGACCAATTACTCTCTTGCGGCTTCTTCAATTGTGTCCTGCTGTAGAATGTCACGGTATTTCAGACTCAAAACGGCACGGTGTCTGTTCTCTCGACCCTTTTATCACAGTGTCACATCGGTGGTCTCGTCGCTCTAGTGTCATCGTCCTCACGAAATCATTCCTGTGGAACATTAATGTTATTCAGAAGGGCAGTCGTGGTTGATGGCACAGTTGATTCTCTCATCAGCTGAAAAAAAAACAGCAGTGAAGCAGCTTTGCTTTATTAAGCCTAATTTATAAGCACAAATTCAGGCCCTGTGGTTTTGATATATTGAAACACGGTGGCTGGCTTGCTTCCTGCCGAAAGTCAAGGTTAAGCTGCGGAGTGTGAGATCCTAATAAAACCTCTGTAACTTTGCGTTTCCTCATTCATGCTGTCACACAGCAGCAGGTGTTGCTGTGACGACGCCTTTCCCCCCTTTACCCATGCTGAAAATCAAAACTAATATGGACATGACAAGTCTCCAAAGCCATATAATGGAATTCCAAAGCACATTCCTGAGGCTGTCTGACTTGTTTTATTTGCCACAAGATGGAATTTCTATTTTGGAGGCTTTCTTCCTTTTATTGGAACAATGAACAACTGTTCTTGTAATTATACTTAAAGTCATAGCAGTTAACGATTATCTACATTTATTCATTTACCAGATGCTCTTATCCAAAACAACTCACACATGAGAACGTGAAGCGTAATGTAATTGTGTCTTGAAATGGTGGTTCTCTGTTCTTCCACATCACTACTTGCGTGAGAAAGCATTAGATCACGTTTCACAACGTGCTGACATTAGGTGTGTTCAACTTGAAGCAACGTTGCGCAGACTAGTCGGTGTATGAAATCAAAGTACCGCGAGAGCGATTCGAAATCATAAGGAGCCGTCTGCTCTCCATCCATCTTATTTTTCAACGTGGAAGTAAGCCGTTTTCTGTGAATGTGCGAGACTTCCGGTTCATTAGCTGCTGTTGGGAAATAACGAGAAGAATAACAAAGTCCAGTAAACGGTAAAACTGTTTGCACTACAAACCAGTGTGTTCATAATTAAGATAATACAGTAAAATAATATGGTAAGACACACCAGTTGGCAATATCAAGCAGCAAAAATGGGCTGAAGCAAGTGACACCGGAAGCCAGTCCCATTACATTTACAAATGGCGGTGCCCGCTCTTACGGGAAAAATAAGGTGGACAGCTCTCACAGTACTTTGATGTCATACACCGATCAAGTCAGCGCAGCGCTGCTTCAAGTCGGACACAGCGTATTGACAGTTGGCCGGAAGTGATAGTTTATAGTTTAAAAACTTTACAATATTAGTATTTTCCTCGCACACACCTATTGTTTCACTTCAGAAGACACAGAGTCATCAGCCTGAGTTGTATGGATTAGTGTTGTGTTTGTTTGCCATTGTTTTTGAAGCGTCAGCTTTGAGGGACCCATACATACAGTAGGGCTCTATGAAATCTGTTTTATTTTTTCCCAAATTCCTTTTTATTTTTTTTCCAAATTCCATTTTAATTTTTCTGGATTCCATTTTAATAGTTAAATCAAATTTTAATAATCACAGGCATCTCTAAATAATTGATTTAAAAATATATATATTATTATTGTATGTACTTGTTTCCTCAGAAATACTGTTTTGTTTATTTACATTTTTTTCTGGTAAATACATTTTGGTAAATAATTTTCTGGTAAATATTCCTTAAAAACATTGTTTTAGGCTAATAATAATTTTATTATTAGTAGTAGTTATATCATTACATTAAGTCATATATTTCTGTCAGTTTCAAGTTAAACCAAACTTTTATTTTGAAGGGTTGCTGTGAAGACTTTTAAGTTTCTGTTTCTGATGGTAGTTTTTCTCACAAAAAATCTGTAAAATGCTCATGAACTGACTTTCAGAGCACTTCTAGAGATTATGTTCATGTGTTCATATATTCATGTTTTGAGGCAGCAGAGGCTGAAAACACCGCGCGCTTCAGTATGTGTGTAGTAATTGAAACCCCGCGTCTGCGCCATTCATTCACACAGAGACACGCAGAACATGCAGGATTCATATTTAAATAGTATGTTGCGGCTTAATATTCACAGACACTATTCCATATCGCGTTTTGATTTAAGTGTACTGACTTTTGATTTATTCATTCAAAATGTGGCAAATACTGTGACATTCTGCGTGATAGAGTAAATTAAATTTTATGACTGGATTCTGCGATTCGTCCGCGTTTTCATAGGGCCCCTACTTGCTTTATACTGGACTCACAGAGATGGATTATTCTGCTAAAAATCTTTGCAGGGCTCGCAAAATTTCTAAATCTCTGGTAGCCCTTCGGGCAGGCATTCTTCAGATTTTGGTAGCCCAAAAATTAATTTAACTAGCCAGAATAAAATATATTGTATTTTTTCTTCAAATAACAAGTCGGGTGCAACGGATCACAAATCTCACGGTTCGGATTATATTACATTATCATATCACATTTTGAGTCACAGATCGGATCATTTTTTCAGATGAGCAAAAAAAATATGGTTCTTTATTTATTATTGGGGGACACGTTCCCCGCACTTTTAGTAAAAGGTTATTCTGTCCCCCGTACTTTGTTTTAACCCACCGCCGATATTTCGATATTTCCGCCAGTGTTCTCTGATTTGTTTATTTAGATTTGAGTGAACTAACATTCAGCCAATCACAAGGCGAATCATCTCTTGGGTCGCGTCTGTCATGAGCTTCAAATCTCCTCCTGTTGCTCTCGCGATTTCACTTTGCTCTTTGGGCGGTTTGGGGGTAAAATGCACCCCAGAAAAAAGCAGATGATTACGTCCTTTTTCAAACACTGTAAGTATGTGTTATGTCACGATGACACAAATCACGCAATCGAATCTCTACGTTATTATTTGATCTAACGGGGCATCTACTTCTACACCGCATCTACACCGGATGCGAGTGATGCGACAAAAGAACCAGTTAAGAATGAGGCATATGACCTCGCACTGGATCCAGTGTGTGTTATATCCTCTCCTACTTGTAAGTCGCTTTGGATAAAAACGTCTGCTAAATGAGTAAATGTAAATATGGACAGCATAACTGATTATTGGGTTCTTTTGTCGCGCCGCGCCACTCGCGTCCGGAGTGGAATTATCCTTTCCCAGTAAAGCAAAGTTGTTTTGCGCCGAATACTTATGATATCTCATCATACTTTATCATATTTTAGTAGGCTACTTTATTTTTCATTACAGCTATGTTCTTAACTTTAACTGGTCTGTCACTGACAGAGAGAGAGGGGAGGACAGTTGCTCGACCTCTCCAGAATCTATACAGGTGAGAACTGTTGAAAGAAGAGAATTATTTTAAGGCAGTGCTTATTTTAACTGGGACTACTTGCAAATGCTTTAAGGAATTAAACATTAATATATATATATATATATATATATATTCATTTTGCCAGATTTATTTTTTAGCTTTGGTTATTACTAGTTCCGCTATTGTGAAATCTAATCATAGACTTGCTACCTTTTTTTTTGTAGTTTTTGTATTACAATATGCATATTAGGGTTGGGCGATGTCTACCAAATCAGGGCTCGCAAAATTTCTAAATCCCTGGTAGCCCTTCGGGCAGGCATTCTTCAGATTTTGGTAGCCCAAAAATTAATTTAACTAGCCAGAATAAAATATATTGTATTTTTTCTTCAAATAACAAGTCGGGTGCAACGGATCACAAATCTCACGGTTCGGATTATATTACATTATCATATCACATTTTGAGTCACAGATCGGATCATTTTTTCAGATGAGCAAAAAAAATATGGTTCTTTATTTATTATTGGGGGACACGTTCCCCGCACTTTTAGTAAAAGGTTATTCTGTCCCCCGTACTTTGTTTTAACCCACCGCCGATATTTCGATATTTCCGCCAGTGTTCTCTGATTTGTTTATTTAGATTTGAGTGAACTAACATTCAGCCAATCACAAGGCGAATCATCTCTTGGGTCGCGTCTGTCATGAGCTTCAAATCTCCTCCTGTTGCTCTCGCGATTTCACTTTGCTCTTTGGGCGGTTTGGGGGTAAAATGCACCCCAGAAAAAAAGCAGATGATTACGTCCTTTTTCAAACACTGTAAGTATGTGTTATGTCACGATGACACAAATCACGCAATCGAATCTCTACGTTATTATTTGATCTAACGGGGCATCTACTTCTACACCGCATCTACACCGGATGCGAGTGATGCGACAAAAGAACCCGTTAAGAACGAGGCATGTGTCCTGGCGCTGGATCCAGTGTGTGTTATATGCTCTCCTACTTGTAAGTCGTTTTGGATAAAAGCGTCTGCTAAATACAGTAAATGTAAATATGGACAGTGTAAATTATTATTGGGTTCTTTTTCACTCACGTCCGGAGTAGAATTATCCTTTCCCAATAAAGCAAAGTTGTTTTGCGCCGAATACTTATGATATCTCATCATACTTTATCATATTTTAGTGCTTTAATTCATTACAGCTATGTTCTTAACTTTAATTGGTCTGTCACTGACAGAGAGAGAGGGGAGGACAGTTGCTCGACCTCTCCAGAATCTAT
>NW_015651328.1:491135-495558 GCF_001515625.1 Sinocyclocheilus rhinocerous
GTGCAACGGGTATAAATTCTACGCACGACTTAAAGCGCATTTTACGTCCAGCCTAGTCAACCGGGTTACAACCGGGTGTACGTCCAGCTGGTGCAACCGGCCCCAGGTATTTATAGGCTGCTGCCTCTTTAAGACCGAATGCACGGATCCAATATAATGATGCACGTGCAATTTCTTTCTCCACTGTTTACGTTCAAGACATGAAAATACTTGCCGACTTAGTTATTTTGAGATAATTTTGCGTGTATGTGTCCGTTCAAGCGAAAGAGGAATCAATTCTGTGTTCGTGCTCTGCCTTAAACGCCGCTCTGTATGTGCGCGCTTTGAGCATGTGCGCGCAAGCACCGAACGGAATTCTTCATGCGCATGAATGGTTTAAAATGCTTGAATGTTTAAATTGGTAAGACATAGAAACACGAGTAAATGATAAACTATGATCCGTTTCACCTCTACAAGCGAGTGAACAACGCGAATCAAGGAAGATATTTTATATCACAAGATAGCCCGTTGGGCAGGGCAGTGATACATTTTGGTAGCCCGACTGGAAAACACAATAGCCCCGGGACGTCGGGCTAGCGATTTTGCGAGCCCTGCTTTGTGTTCCACAGAAGAAAGAAAGTCATAAACATCTGGGACGCATGAGGGTAAGTAAATGTTTGTTCCTTCAAGGAATCCATTAGTGATCCTCTGCTTGCACATAATTTCACTTGAAATTGGCAGGATGACAGTAATTGGCATTTGGTTGTGAGCAATTATCATGATCACCAGGCTTTTTTGTATGTGTGCTTTCATAAGAACTTTCTTAGAAGTCAATGTAGTGTTCAAGTGTGATGTAAAGCCATAGTAGCCTACTGTAGATTCCCATTCACCGGAGGCTAACAAAGAATACTCTTGTAAAGCGAGTGCCTCAGGCTATTACCATTTCCTTCACTTAAAGGCGGGGTAAACGATTTTTCAAAAATGCTTTAGAAAACTGATTCGAGCTGAATAGCAAAACAAACTTGTAAAGCGACCGTTGAAAATCATTTGAAATTTGTGTCAATAAATCATAAATAGAACGCAGCAGCAGTTTTCTGTTGGGGATTTGTCGTGTCGTGCCGCATCCAGTGTAGACCATATAGATATGTATATATATCTATCGTGTAGACAGCATCACTGATTATGAGTTCTATAGTATTTTGTCGTGTCGCGCCGCTCGCGTCCGGTGTAACATTGGTTTTGTTTGCTTTGTTTCACAGAACTAATCGTTGCCTGGGTTGCGTACGTAGGCCTATGTGTGGGGCGGAGCTATCAAAATAGGGGCGAGACCCTTTTGGGGTAGGGGCGTGTTTGTTTTGGTGATTTCAAATGTCAACATTGGCTACCAGAAATCGCTTACCCCACCTTTAAAATGATGCCATTTCAAAGGGCCCTTTGAACACAGCTTCAGTTTGTTCATGCTTCAGAAGTGATATTAATGTTGCTCAAAGTAACCATTGCAAAAATTAAAAAAAACAAGGATACCAGAAAGGTGGGTGCAGGTTTTAGGAAAATTTTGCTGTAACCTGCACATCTCCCCTTTGGTATATTACAAGTGTTTTGAATTAAATTAAATTCAGTATTAACATGAAACTATCATGTAAGGTTATAAGGTGACAGTGGTTTGTAGCATTGCCTGGGCTGTCTTAACCTTCCCCTTTAGCATTTCTCTGTCCTTCTTTTGTCTTTCTTTCTCTTTTCATATGCCCCTTGGTGCCGACACTAGTAAGGATGGTGTGATAAACCTTTTGGCTGTCCTTTCCATCCTTAACACCCCGTCTCCTCTCTCTCTCTCTCTCTCTCTCTCTCTCACACACACATGATCTCTCCCCACTGGCTCTGGCTCTAAGATGGAACATAACATCTGCTGTAACAATACTATGAAATTTACACCAAGTCCTCTCCTGCATTTTTAAATGTGTAAATACTGCGCTGAAGGATAACAGCATATGTACCAGTTATACACATTTATTTATTTATTTATTTATTTATTCATTCATTCATTCATTCTCCTCATTTTTAAAAATTTTAAATACTGTGTTAAAGGATAACAGCAGTTATATACTATATATGAATATGAATGTATTTATTTATGAAAACATCATCTTCAACCAGTCTAAGCTGGTGTGATGGTTTTAGTTGGTTTAAAGGTAAGCGATTTTTCAAAAACGCTTTAGAAAACTGATTCGGGCCAAACAGCAAAACAAACTTGTAGCCAATCAGCAGTAAGGGGCATGTCTACTCATGATGTGGAGGAGAGAGAGTTCAGTGCACAGGACGGACATTAGCCGAGCCGAGCGACAGAAAGATAGAGATGGCGGATAAAAAACAAAAGAGGAAAACATCTGCGGAATAAATGAAGGCTTAAGGCAAGAAGTAGGACCCGTGTAAATATCGAATCAGCTTTCCAGCGCTGGAGAGAACTCAAGGAGCGGAAGGCCTGCGATCGGACGCCGAGGTTGCTTTGTTTCTTCTCGATAGGTGAGTAACACTGTGTCTGCGCCGCAACAGCTAAAGTCTGTCTAGTACACTGGACCGTTGAAAAGCATTTGAAATTTGTGTCAATACGTCATAAATAGAACGCAGCAGCAGTTTTCTGATTTGTTTTCTGATTTGTTGTGTCGTGCCGCATCCAGTGTAGACCATATAGATATGTATATATATCTATGGTGTAGACCGAATCACTGATTATGAGTTCTATAGTATTTTGTACTTTATAGCACCTTCAAGTGCTGGTATAAATTGGTCTCAGAGCCTTTAGCTGGTTGGAAAAAAAATGGTCTTTCAACTTGACCAACAGAAAAGTGCCCATCATAAATATTATCATTCTGAAAATACCATCATCCATGTCTAAGATGGTTTATACTGGTTTGATGCTGGTGTAGCTAGTAGACTAGGATAACCATTATGTTCACCAAGAAAATATGCTGGTCAACTAGCATTTTCATTCCTGAAGCTTCTAAAACTCAAAATCTGCTTGTCTTTTCATTAGGTTCGGCTTAGCCTCCATAACAAGTGTGTAGTACTATACTGTAGATAGCAGTTAGGGCTGCACGATAAATCGCATTCAGTAAAGCCGGTTCTGTAATCAGCGGTAAATCTCCATCACGTGCGTGCTTTCACATGGAGCAGCATTTACTACACAGAGCCATTGTTCACTGACAAACTGCACAAAACCACGATCATATATGAATGTGATTTTGCGCAGCTTGTCAGTGAACAACGGCTCTGTGTAGTAAATGCTCTGTGTAGTGGAGATTTACCACTGATTACAGAACCGGCTTTACTGACAAGATGCGCATTAAATATTTTTTCGTGCAGCCCTACTAGCAGTGAATGAAGCCATTTAGATATTTGAACCAGTATGATTCTCTGTCACTCTCTGTAGCCTACTGAGTGATCGGAGAATTGAATGGCAAATCAAGTTACGCAAGTGGCAACAAAGTTCTCGGTATTGTATTGAAATGTGTTTGTGTACAAGATGGCCAATTGAAGCCATAGGTGGGTATATGTGTGTTCATGAAATAGAGTTGAGAACAGTATGGAGTTGTAGCTAATGAGCAGATTATAGGATAACTTTCTCCACCTTTCGGAAAACTCTTCTTGACTTTGACAGAGACCGTTGGCTGAATATTATGATGTTTTTCGCCTGTAGCGGCCATTGAACTTGAAATGTCAGACTGCCCCCCTCCGCTCCCCTCCCTGTCCGTCTCAAATGCTTTCTCTATGAGAGAATAAATCACCATGCTGTCAGTATCATATCACACAGCTCCCCCTATGGGCCATTGCCTTCAGTGAATTTCTCAATAAATGTTGATTGTGGCACAATCACACCTGCATACTGATCAATGAACCAAGAGGTCAAGGTCTTCTGAAGGGATTTTAACTTAAAACACATAACTTATTTGAAAAAGAAAAGACTCTTTTATTTAGTTATCTACCCTGAGAGGTAGTAAGGACATTTTGACCTTTTATAAATGATGACAAATGGCTTGGTTTGGATCATTTATTGGCACAGTTCTCCTCTGCTGACGGAGCTGCAATCCCAGCTGTGGATCAATTAACCTTTGCCTCACCATTAGGGTTGCAAAATTCCGGGAATTTTCAAGACCGGAAACTTGCCATGGGAATTAATGGGAATTAACGGGGATTAAAGGGAATAAACTGGAAATGTGCAGGAACTGGGGACTTAAATGTAGTTGAGAAAAAATCTTGCAGCATAATCTTGGTTAAAACAACCTGATTTAATGCAATTTCAGTTTAATTTCTACCCTACACACTGCTCAATCACATGCACACAGCACACTGCTTACTGCAGGGCTATTGAGGCCACACCCCCTACATGCACCGTGCTTTCCTACATAACATGAACAGATCATTTCTTAAATCCTGCACACAAAACATC
>NW_015651328.1:499560-502558 GCF_001515625.1 Sinocyclocheilus rhinocerous
TACTGTGCAACTAAATTAGGCTATACCATTGTAAAAACAAATACACTGACTGAACAAACCATAGACTGGAACAAACATTTAGGTGAGATAATAAAACAGAAGTCTAAAAATGACCCTCCTCCACACACAATCCCCGCTAGTCACCTAAGACGGGGATTCCCCTGCATTTTCTCTGAAGCCACACTTGCTGCATTTGAGCCCAAAGACTACATCTAAGTTTTGATATTCTAAATATATTTGATCTATGGGATTCAAGTTTTACTAGTAAATACCAAAAAGTGTTCTTAAAAGTGAGTTAGCACTATTTCATTGACAATTTATGAGGTATAAACTAGCTCAAGCTGTGATGCTCTTTCTGCTAGCCTGTTTCTGTTATCATACAGAAGTACAGCACTGGTCAAAAGTTTGGAAACATTACTATTTTAATGTTTTAAACATTGCATATCTTTTGTTTATCAAGCCTTCATTTATTTGATCAAAAAATACAGAACAAAACAGTAATATTGCGCAGTATTACTGGTATTACAATTTAAAATAATGGTTTTCTGTTTTAATGTACTTTAAAATATAATGTTTTTCTGTGATGCAAAGCCGATGAATCATTACTCCAATCTTCAGTGTCACATGATTCTTCAGAAATCATATATGCTTATTTATAATACATTTTGGAAACAGTTGTGCTATTTTTTTTTTATTACCTGTGATTCTTTTTTTCAGGATTCTTTGTTGAATAAAGAGTTTAAAAAAAAGAAAAAAAAGAACAGCGTTTATTGAAAATAGAAATCCTTTTTTAACAATACACTACCTTTCAAAAGTTTGGGGTCAGTATCTTTTCTCTTTTTTTTTACAATAAATTAATACTTTTATTCAACAAGGATGTGTTAAATTAATAAAAAGTCATAGTAAATACTTATATTGTTAGAAAATATTTCTATTTTGAATAAACACTGTTCACAAGTTTTCATTAGGGCTGCACGATGAATCGCATGTGATTGTGATTGTGCCTTAGTTTTCATTCATCAATAAATCCTGAAAAAAGCATCACAGATTCCCCCCCAAAAATAAAAAAATGTCATTTTTAAAATTTGTATTAGATTTAGATAGTATTGTATTGGAGCCCATGATCAAACAAAATGTTTATATTTATGTTTGTATATAATAGTTTTATAAATGTCCCCAAATTTCCAATTAATTCCCATAAAATCCCAAAAATTCCCGTAAATCCCCATAAATTCCTGGTAAGTTTCAAACTTGGAATATTTCCCAAATTTCCCAAACGAAGTTCCCATGGAAAGTTTCCGGAAATTTACAGGAAATTTTCCACCCCTTTGCAACCCTACTCACCATTAGCCACAGATTGAAGTCCATAGTTATAAGGTGCGGGTTGTGTATTGTCCTGCATTGGTCATGAAGCAGACAGATCGGCCCCTGTCACCTTTTCCCAGAACAGGCTGGGAAATGACCAGTGAACTAGAGTGCGTCTCAGATCAATTCAAGGTCAGTGGCCTGTCTGTGGCGAATCTAATCAAAACTACTCGCGACTCAAAGAGCAGTCCAGGCGGCCGAGCAGGAGAAGGACAGATTGGCCTATTAGAGAGAAAGAGAAAAGAATGAGAAAGAGAGAGAGAATGTATGAGTCAATGAAAAAGTATGTGTGAAGAGGAAAAGTGGCAGGTTGAAGATGGTCCTATTATCCTTAAAGAACCCAGGAGAGATCCGTTTCCCACACTCTCGGCAGTCACACACTATATAAAACATGCTTAAAACTCCCATATGCACCTTGCCTTTCCTTTTATCACTTTCCATCTCAGGTTCTTTGTTCCTCTTTTCTGCTCTTTGGTTCGTGTCATTTTCAGGAACGATGTACATGGCTGTAAATGAGGCAGATCCCATGTGACAGGCTGGGAGAACAGTTAACGTTTTTTTCTTAGTCTCTTGCCTGTGGGCTACACAGGAAGTGCTCTCCAGGACCACAGGGAGTCTCCATGCTTGCTTCCATTAACCCTTTACCATTCCTGTTTCCCCATCGCTCTCTTCCTTACACAGTGTGCCGACATCAATTTTACATCACAAGTCCGCCTGTCAACTATTAAAATGGCATTTAAACACTGTTTCAAGAGCTAGTGAGCTGCCTCTCTACCTGCTGCCTACATATAAAGTTCCATGTCATCTAGGATGCTGCCTAAGTGATTGATTTGAAACACTCTACAGACTCAGCAAACCCATGCAGACAAATCTAGACAATTTCGTCATCTGTTAATTTCAATACAGGCCACAGGAAACAAACAATGTAATACTCTAATAAACATGCATATACACTGAACACATATTTTGGGTAAAACATTATTATTATTATTATTATTATTATTATTATTTTATTTAATTTTAAATTATGTTACTTATTTAATAAGAGAGAATTTTGCTAGTGTGATATATTTAAATATATTTATATGGTATTATTTTGGGTACATTTCTTAGTTATTTAATAACAGTGTTTATTATTAATTATTCAATTATTTTATTATTTAACTTGATAGGGTTTATATATATATATATATATATATATGTATATGTATATATGTAATAGGGATGCCACAATTCTAATATCGAACCGTTTGGTAGGACATTCACTTTTCAATATGTGCTTGTAAATTGCGTTTTTATTTTTTATTTTTTTTCGGTTTTGTGTTTCCGTGAGTTGCTGAGATGAGGAAACGCTTATATCGTGCACTTGAAACAGCAACACTTACCAAACATCTTCCACTGTAATGACTTATAATGAGAAGCATTTCTAAACCTGTTGTCCAACAAAAGAGAACATTGTAGCATGTTTTTACTCCACAACATCAGACAATTGTTTGAAATAACTTCCTTTTGTGATCTGATGTGGCTTCTTATCTGGCGTCCAGTATGAATGAAACAGTCATCACGTGTGTTTATAGCACGCAATAATGGACAGTACATCCTATTTTGGGTAGATAGATATATATATATATAT
>NW_015651328.1:503029-508077 GCF_001515625.1 Sinocyclocheilus rhinocerous
ATATATATATATTATGTGTGTGTAATGTGTAATGTAATGTAAATGTGTTTGTGTGCACTTGTCATAATTCATTCTGGAATAGTCTTCTTCATGAAGAATGCAGTGCTGCCTTAGAATTAGCCTAAAAGTAGGCAGCATAATTAAGTTGCCTACATTATCATCAGGAGCACTGCTTAATGCATTAAAATGCTGCCTATTGAGGGAGCTCACTAGCTTTGATGGTCAGAACGATAATTTATGTCTACAGTCTTAATTTATAGCTGTAAAATCTCTTGCTGTTGATGAGCATTTAGGCTCCGTTCCTCTTTATTCCTGCTGTTGTCTTTCATTACTATTTCCAGTGGATGAATTTCCAGACAGGCGTCCCGCAGTCACACAGTATAGAGAGAAATGAATAACATTATTCAAGATGATGAAAATGATGATGATATGTTTGATGTGAGACAGTGTCAAGCTAAAATTGGATCCATATTAAGCCTTACCTTGAAGTCTTCTATTTAAATATAGAGATTAACATTGTCAGTTAGCACCGGTGCCAAATATAGCTGTAGTTTGTGCGTAGCCACCTACACCAAGCGGGTTCAAGCAGTCGCTGTAAGTGCTGGATGTTGATCAATGTGTGAAACAGGAAGGGAAAGTAAAAACAGATGGTGAAAGGCCACTGCCATTCCTCTTCTCTGACTGCCAGTATCAGTATCCTCTCAGCGCTCTGCTAAAATTAAAACAACCACCATCCCATTGATTCCATCTCTGACAGGGGCCATACATCGCGAAGAGAAGAGAAGAGAAGAGAAGAGAAGAGAAGAGAAGAGAGTCCAGAAATATGTGAAGGAGCACCCAGAGATGCTGAGATGGAGACACATTTCAATGTGAAAGAGTAAAAAAGAAGAGACATAGACGGTAAATAGAAATCTGATTAATGCTGTGATTGAACAGAGCTGTTATTTTCTGCTCCCATTCATTCCCATCCTTTCTCCCTCCCAGAACAGCCGATGTGGGGCTCCCATGGGAAAGGAGGCATTTGAGCTGATTGCCTGGCTAATGACTGACTGATTCACTCCAATCACACGGCCCTCGCAGCCAGATTCTTTGATTGGACACAATCAAGTCAAATGGACCAGTGCAGTATTCCAGAGCTTTGAATCCATCATTATATCTCAGCAAGCTACCCAGGAGAATAACCACCCACCTATTAGAAGCAGGAGGCTCAACCGATCTCATGAATCGATTTTGATTCTTACGTGCATGATTTTATTTTAAAATGATTCTTTATTCAACATGATTCAATCTTGAGTTGACTCTGATGAATGCTGAGGTACTGTGATGTTAGTGGGCTTTAGGTGGTATTTTGGGGGGTGGGGCATTCTTATTCTGGAGAGCATTTGATTGGACAAAGACATCTGTAGTGCAGGATGAGTCATCAATTTTTTCAATCAGTTTTTTTCTGGAAGAGAAATGCATTTTAAATGCATTTATCTGATAAAAGTTGTCAGCTTTTAGAAGTACAGAATCATATCAAATTTTGTCAGTAAGACTTTTTCATGTTTTTGAAAAAAGTATCTTAGGCTCAGCAAGGCTGCATTTATTTGAGATTATTTTAGTAAAAACTAATATTTTGGAATATTGTTAGAATTAAAAATTGTTTTCTATTTTAATATACTTTAAAATGCAATTCAATCCTGTGATGATAGCTGAATTTTCAGCATCATTACTGCAGTCTTCAGTGTCACATGATCCTTCAGAAATCATTTTAATATGCTGATTTGATGCTCAAGAAACATTTCGTATTATATATAACAGTTGTGCTGATTAACATTTTTGTGGAAACCACAATACATTTTTTTTCAGGATTCTTTTAAGAAAGTTAAAAAGAACACCATCTATTTGAAATAGAAATGTTTCTTAACATTATAGATGTCTTTGTTGCTACTGTCGATCAATTTATTGCATCATTGCTAAACAAAAATCTTACTGACACTGAACTTTTGAATGGCACTGTAGAGGACCTCAAAGTTAATAGACATGAACTAAAAGCCACATTTAATAGGGCCTTTAAATGGACATTTAATTGTACTTAATTGTTTATAAGAAAAGAATGGACATTTATAAAGTATGCTTGCATGAACACAGAATACCCACTCAGGGAATTGCATGTGCCACACAGCTTATTATTACTCATTCACACATTAAAACAGTGTGTCGTAGGAAAATAGCTGACAAAAGACATAGCCCATAAAAGCTTATTCAGGAGAAACTGAGGAACAGAGAGGGTTTGTGGGATTTCTGCATCCCCACCTCGCATTAATTAAAAGAGGCTGTAGGTTGAGTGGCAGATAGCCTGTAGGCTCAGCCAGAAAGAGAACTCAGATGAATTATGGAGAGGGTCTGTAAGCCAGCCAAACTCAGCATCACACTTTTCTACACAATCCACCCCCATCTATCTATTGCTTTTGCCCTTTTCTCCTGCTGGTTCTGCACTCTGCTTTCCTCTTCGCTCTTCCTTCCATCTTTCTTTATCACCATGTAGCGGTGACGGGCGTTAAGATAATGTATATCAGATTAAGGAGAGAATATTAACTATTTAAAAAAACAAATTAAACAAATGTAACAATCGGATCTGATTAGTTCGGGCCACAGACAAGCTCAGACTTGTCAATTATAACCGTTTTACCCAGAATAGCTTTTTTAAGCCACCGGTTACAAAAATAATTTGAATGAAATGTCCACACAAAATAAGTTCAGGTTCATAGTTTCAAAGTTGCATTTAACAATTCATGAAAAAAAAAAAAAAGAGAAAAACTTTGCATTCTGTTCAAGTTCAAATGCAATCTCAGTTTCACGGAGATATTTTCAACAATCAATGTGAACAGAAAACTTAGTACTTTGGTTCACATTCATATTTTCAACAATCCACCAAAGTTCAAAAATACAACTGTGGCTAAATTCCAATATAGTCTTTCCACCGATTTTGTAGTCCAACAATGACAAGGAAATAATAAAACTTGAAAGAAAATGGAAGATATACGAGACTTGCTTCGCTCTGCAGCTGGTGGTGCAGCACGCACACTCAAACGATCGCCCGGCAACTCACGCTAGTAGCGATCCACCCTGCCCAAACACAGCGAGGTCTCCACAATGCAGTAACAGCGTCTGACTCGATTCAGGTGACCTCCATCTATCTGCTAATTACTGCTGCGCTCTCCTGCAGCTCCACCTTAAATACACATTTCCTCACTTCCGGATAATTGACTTCCCTCCTCCGCTCGGCCATAACACATTAAAAATCCTCGCATGTTTTTTCATACCACCTCTCTCTCCATACCGTTCATTTCTCTGACTGGTTCAGGCTGCACCGTTGTCCTTACTTCCCATTACACTCTTATTTTTCCATTAAACAAATCAGTATTTTGTCTTGCTTTTGTCCAGTCATATCAGTTGCCAAATAAACGCTGATTTATTTTACATAGAGTGAGTTTACTCTTGGGGGCTGCCATGTTGTGATCACAAGACCCACCAAATACTGCTCACTTTATCTCAAAAACCTCCCTGTTTTTGAACACTTGTAAAATACATATTAAATGCTGAACAACAAACAATTTGGTCACAACATGACCTTCTTCAGTGCCTTATTTGTTAGGTGTTTTCTTCAGTAGCTCTAAAATGCCGTAACATGTGAGTGGACCTTTAAAACAAGAAGAAAAAAAATGTGTAGAATAATACGTTGTGAGAGAATATATCATGAAGTGTTCATTTTTTTCTTACCCATTTTACTTTTTCTTTTTTTTCTTCTTCGTTTTTTATGCATATATCCTTTAATTTAGTGAGTTTTATACTTTTAACTGGAAAAAAAAATTTGCCAACATGGTAAGAAAAATAAACATAATTCAAGATATATTCTCTGAGAAGGGGTTTTATTTTGCCTCAAGTAAATTGATCTAATTATTTTGAGATGTTTATTGAAAAACAAGAACTTGACCTTTTGTTTTGTAAACTTTTCCTTGGCCTCGTATATTTTTTTACACCATCATTTGAACAATGCTCATTCTATTTTAGTTCATTTTTATTTCTGTTTGTTGTGTCTTCATTATTCTGCTGCACTTTTAATCTATCATTTATCGTCTGCCACCCCTTATTCCATGGGGTCAGACTTCTCCCCAGCATTAATGCTTATGAATTATTCCAATTTAGAGATGAGAGCTTTTCATATCTATTGAGGAATAACAAAAAGTCATAACTCTGTGTCATCTATTGTTCATAATTGGCAACTGCATTGTTTTCATTACGTTAGTCCCAATCCTGAGCATCAAAAGCCAAACCAAGAATCTTCTTAAAGGGATAGTTCACCCCAAAATGAAATCGCATTTACTTACCCTCATGTCTTTGCAAATGACATCCCAATAGATATTCTGGTAAAATGTTAAAAAGAAGGATGAAAGTCATACAGGTTTGGAATGACATGAGGGTGGGTGAATGATGATAAAATTTGAATTTTTGGGTGAACTGACTCTCTTCTCTCTTCACTTTTAGTTTATTTTCTATAAGCATCGCTTTTACATTTCCATCCTGTTTCTCTGTCTATGAAAATGTGCCTCCTTTATTTAATAAATGATTTAAATCTGATTAAATGTGGTGCTTCTTTTGAGGATAGTGTGCCGAGTACAGTTCTGCAGCCTGGCATTACAGGCTCCTTTACCAGGGGAACAAGGCGACACATCTAAATCTCTTTAGCTGCAGCTCTGTGACTGTGTGAGAGCAGATAATGTCTGTGATAGTGTGTGCTCTGCCAGTTGCCATGGAAAACAGAACTGGCTCCCTACAGTAACATAAAATGTAATAATTCAGAATTTCCACAAATAAACTATGAAATAAATGTCATAACATCTTTAGAAACACGCTTACGGTTGCATGATTGAACACGACGGTGCATTGATGTGGGAACATGTAGATCATCATTTGTACATGGCAAAAAAAATATTATTATATATATTTTTTTCAATATATAGCAAGTCAATTTTCAATAATATTCAATACTATTATTATTCATATAT
>NW_015651328.1:509625-567185 GCF_001515625.1 Sinocyclocheilus rhinocerous
TATATATATATATATATATATATATATATATATATATGGGGTCATATATTTCATACTTAATTGGCAATTTTTTAGTTGTTATTTTAAGAATAAACCTCACTAAATTCTGGTGGTTTGTTTAAAATCATAAACGAATAAAACTCAATACCTTGTAAAAGTTAGCTTCTCATAAACAAACAGCAATTACCAAATTTTAGAGAAGTTTATTCTTATAACAAAAAAAAGATGGATGTTTAACTATTTTTACTTGAAGCATATTATTATTTTTTGCATTATATTCTCATCAAGATGAGCCACACCATGAATATCTGAAAAATGCAGATTGCATTCATACCAATTATTCCCATGAACCGTACCCTAGACCGCAGTTTTAAGCAATTCACTGGTGCACTGCTGAATTCAGAAAATCTCTTTCACACTGATCAAATGAATAGACTTGGTTTTGCACCAAAAGCTCTACTGTTGAAGCCCCCTATAATTGCATTGCATATAATTTCCATTCAAAACATTTACACAGTCAGTTGGTTTGAAGTCAGGTTCCTTTCAGAAGGTAATATGTCACTCTTGTAATTGTTTTCATGCTTCTATAATGTATAGATGTAGAAGGTCTCCTGTCTCGCTATCAAAAGACATGAAAACCTCCTCCGTCTCTCTAATCTGCTCTCTTTCTTTCTCTTTGGGGATTTGTCATAGAAAAAAGTGACGCCCAATTTCCAGACACATAAAAGAGCAGCCTTTAAGGGTCCTTCAGGTTGCACACGGATGCCGGGGGCACTGCCCTTCATCTTGTCTTCCTTTACTTTAATTAGCCAGGAGAAAATTGGGCTTTTCTTCTCCTCTTTCCTGATTGCCTCTTTTGTTCTAATATGGTTCAGATATGGGGACCGAATTGCTTTTGCGGACAGAGGGAACTGGAGCAAAGCAGACCACAGCAGTGCAAGACTCTAATGATAATGAACATGGCCTCTCTAATACGGCTTCACAGTTTCATCCAAGTGCCATTCCCCTGATTGAGACTACAGAGTGCTTCTTTTCATCCTAGAAGTCGTGGAGACAAAGAAAATGCCCTTTTAATTACGAAATTAGATACTGTTATGCTTTATCATATATGATTTTCCAGACATGCTTGATGAGATCTGCACTTTATTATGAGTTCTGTGGCTATAAGGATCTTGAAACAGATGATTACCTTGTGCTATACATTTTTTTGAGATGCTCATTTCTTGGTTGCACTGAACCAATAGAAAATGACAATCACCCTGCCATCTCCAGGACATCCACTAAGATGGTCTGCTGGGTTTGCCAAAATCATCTTTATGGCACTGAATCTTTAAAATATACAAGAGTTTTGTTTGAGGCCACTTCGGTCAACTAAATGACACTCATTTTCATTTGTACTATCCTTAAAATAATTCACAGAGCGGGCTACAGCAATTTTATTTTATTTTTTTTGCATTTATTTATTATAATTTTTATTTTTTATTTTTTTATTTTTTTTGCTGTAACTACTTTACTGCACACTGGTTTATTTTGATGTTCTTGACAAATTTTGTGTAAGATTTAGACATACACAGTTCAAACTGTGGCTGATTGTTTTACATGGCAATCAAATGCCCCCTTCCTCTCTAAATGACCCTTTTTGCCTTGAGAGAATGAAGCGATAGTGTAATAATAAAGTAACAAAGTCTCATGACTGGACTTTATTAAATCCTGCACTGACTATATTTGTGTAATTCTGTTTAGTTTATGTTTGTATTGTTGTGGACATTTATAGTTTTAATTTGATAACTTTATTTTAGTTAACAACATATTTTTTTTTATTATTATTAATTGTATTATATATATAGCCTATATATATATCATATTTATATTATTAATTATATAATATTGATCCTTCAATCAGATCGATCTTTAGGACTGACTGTCCATACTGTCATTTTACAAGTGAAGTTGGATCAGTTTGTGTTGACAGTGTAGTCAATATCCAGTGGTTGTGTTGCTATAGTAGTGATGTAAAAATCAGCACAATGCAAAGAGAATTCTCATACAACAACTGACAGAAGCTTGTCAGTGTGGAAAGAGAAATGGAAAACTGGAAAATGTAATGCTGCTCATATCCATCATCATATCTCTCCATGGAGCTTCACAAGTCTCGCAAGACAACATAGGCCATTTTATTCATTATATTCATCATATATATACACACCAAAACACACACACACACACACACACACACAAATAAAAATCTTACATTTTTTTATCTTGCTTTTCTATGATTATGGCCAACATAATCATGTTAAACATAATTACATCCTGTGGATCATTCAGTCTGTCTACTACATCCAGATGATGACAATAATGGTGAAAATGATTAAAATTGATGTCTGCATGTTTTTACTACATATTTCCTCTAATGCCTGCAGACGTATGTTGCTGTTTATTGTGTGAGGGACAGTATGGCATAGTGGCCAGTGTCTGCTCCTAATCTGTCAATCATAAAAAAAAACTAGGGATGGGCATTTTTGCCAATTTTTCCTTCGATCGCTGCAAAGCTCAGTAAAACTATTAATCGTATAACTGACGGGGTAGTGCTATGAGCGTCATGGCAAAAGTTATCATTTTTATTTCTAATATCAGATCAGACAATCATCGTTGTCATGACCATCTGTCACTGTCACATTCAAGTACTCGAATAAATGTGCCCGTCCCTAATATAAACACTGACATGGATAAACATGGACCAGCTTTTATATCCAGTCTGTAATCACCACAGACTGAGAGCGTCAAGGATATAAATGGTTTCTATGGGGTTCAAAAGAGCATATGTGTGTGTCTGAATGTGTATGTTCATGTTGTTTGACCATGGTCACTGGGCCGGGGCGATCACTCACAGTTGTTCAGAGAGTGAGAGTTAGAAGCTCTCTACAGAGAGGCTGGGAGTGACCTTTCTCTTTTTTTTTTTCATTACCGTTCCACTTCAGCAGTCACAAAGATACAGCACACATACACACACTCCATACACAGACAGACAGGGGTTTCATGTTGTTCAGGTAGTCCATTTCTGATTCTTTTCAGGTTTAAGTGAAAAGTACTTGGTCTTTTTCGAGGGCTGAATCACCTGCTTCAGTGATACTGGTGTGTAAGCTGCTGTGAAAGAGAGTTATTATCACAATTATGGAAAAAGAATTGCTGTCTTTAATCCCGCTGTGTGAATAACTTTATGCTTCTTGCTAAAACAAGTGCCTGATTAAAAACTGATTAAAGCTCAGGAGATGTTAAACAGGTACTGGGCTGTATCTTATATGTTTTAATCACTTTGCATCAATCATAATACTACAGTATACTGTAAAGCCCACAGAACTCCAGAAAGTTCTGGAGTTTTCAACAGAATTTGAACGCCGTTGGAATTTCCATTAGCATTGCCATAAACCCTATTTAGGAGGCACACTATTTCTCTAACAATCATAAAAATCTGAAAATGCAAAGAAATATGACAATGCTATTGATAAACTTCTACTTACAGAGGTAAAGTGTAAAAAAGCCATTTGAACAAGATTTACCTCTGAGCCAAAAATAAATAAATAAATAATATTAATAAATTGTAACAAAATGTGTGTGTGTGTGTGTGTGTATGTATGTATGTATGTATGTATATATATATATATATATGTTCATGCTCAGAGAAGAGAAGAGTCTGAGCACATGTAAGCCTGAAATCCTATTATTATTCCTACCCCTACACTTTTATAGCATATTAGTCAAAATAATTAACATTTAATTTTAACATATTTTGGCTTGAATTCACATAGTTCAACCAGACTTAAAAGTAGTTGGTTGCATAACATGTAGCACTCTGACTTATTGTGCATTTTAAGGGATAATGCATATTTTTTTCATAGCATTTTGATAGCAATAATGCTTTCTGGGACCACTGGGTTAAAGAACAGGGTCTTATAATTACCTTTAGTAGCTAAAGTGGACACCACCACCACAAAATCCTGTTTGGTGTTAACAAATTTCTCTGTGTCTCTGTGTGGGTCATCAATCAGTCCTCTACACCAGGAATGCCAATGTGCTTGCAGTTGTCATCACTCATGGATAGCAGTGACCAAATGAAATCAGCCTCTCTGTCATATCTGCGTCTTACTCAGGTGACATCCATCTCCTGGAACTAATGGGTGGTGATGGACAATTCTTCTAGGATAGTCATAGTTTTAACGTCCCCTCCTACTTTATTTGCTTTCTTCATGGCTGACTATTGATATTACTTCACCAGAGCAACAACAGAATCACAAGTAGCTCACTCTCATCCCTCTGATAAATTTTCTAGATTTGTTTTGCTGAGATCTATTGCATTCTTTACCTCTACTGACACTTGCTGGATTTTCCTATCGGAGAAAGTGATGTTTTCCTGCATCGATGTGCCACAGCTATTCTTGCAGCAACGGCCGCCGTACAACATTAAGGTGCACTAGAGCGTGTCCTTCACCAGCTGTACTCGTGGTGTGAGATTGGCTGCTAACTTAAAACAAACTTTTATTACCATCTACTTTCTTCTGAGCGGGATATAGCGGGCATATTGTGTCCGTGGCTTAATTTGGAACAATCCGTCCGATTTGGAATGGCCAGAGAGTAAACCGTGATAGCTGTGGTGGATGGCTTCGTGTCTCAGCTGCCAACTCTTTCTCTATCTGTCATTCTTCTATTTCTCCAGAAGCCTGGATCCCACTCTGGTTTCCTCCTCCAGACAGGATATAAGTCACTCTGCAGACATCTCGGCAGAGCCAGGAATTAAATCGCTCGACGCAAGACAGTCAAAAATAAACTGAAACAAAATGAGGCTTATTTATATCCCACACCCTGCTCTCATTATCCCGCCAGTTCCTTTCTCCTTTTCTCTTACCCAATTACCCCATTCCCTCTTCGCCCATAAGTAGCCAGTTGACGGCGAGTGACAGAAGCTTGTTGTACTCTGTATCAGCGCTGGTGTTGTGTGCTGAAGGGCGGTGAAGCACATTGTGATGGTGTCATTCTTGGACACCTATTCACAGCATCTAATTTATCACAGTGCTGATGGTTTACATATGCCTGGGATAATTGCCCCCAACATAAACAATGCTTGCTGCTGAGTGATTTATTAGTATGCCATCACTTTAAGCTCACCGGTCGTGGAGGTGAGAGGGGATTAGTGGGTGACCTGGATTTTAGGTCTTATCTTTTTATGGAATTGCATCTATTCATATTTGTTCAATGGGTTATGAGTTGTTCATTGTGTAGATTTAGTTGTAAACTTTTAACAGTCAGCACTGTTAATGAACATTCCGGATAAGACCCCCAACACTTAGCGCTTCAACAGCCACAGAAAGCCTGGTATAGAGTGTCAAGCAGATAAACCGTGTATTCCAGTGCTGGAGGGCTCTATGGCTTAATACTGTGGGGAAAAGAAAGAGAGACCTGGAAACAAGAGAATAGTGAGTATGACAATGTGTGACAGCTATCGAAGATGAGACATTAGTTCTGAGAAAGAAAGGGAGAAAATAAAGAATAGGACCAAGAAAAATACAAAGCAATGCCAAGAGCTGTCATCTAAGATTATTTTCACAATTATTTTTGTGAGTTTCAAGCATTCTGTGTCCTGATTTTGTTTGTTTTGTTTTGTTTTGTTTTATGGTAATCTGTTAATAACATGCCACCATATGCCCTATATACTGTTCAAATAAAAATTATTTCATTTAAAATATAGTTATAATGTTACAAAAAAATCACGTTAAAATAAATGCTGTTCTGTTGAATTTTCTGTTAATAATAAAAAAATCCTGACAAAATGTACATATAACGGTTTTCAACATTGATAATGATAAGAAATATTTAAATCAAATAAATGCAGGCTTGGTGAGCATAAGACACTTCTTTCAAAAGCATTAACAAATCTTAGAGAAGTAGAATATGTATTTTATACGTAATGTATTTGCACACAGACACACACAGGTATTCCTATCATTATGGGTTTATTCCATAGGCGTAATGGTTCTTCTACTGTACAAACTGTATTTTCTATCCCCATACCCTACCCCTACGCTTAAACCTACCCTTCACACAAATTATGTTTCGAATTGTTTTAGTTTGAGTATAGCATGTCACATGACACGTATTGCAGTATTAAATATAAGCTACCCATTTATTAAAGTATATTACCATGTCTGTGCCATAGTACAACCACAGTACTTTCTGTAAGGTTCTTCATATTCCATCATATCTACTATTCTTAGTCAGCACTCAGGGGAGATTATCTGTTATTTTCAACAGTTGTTAAAAAAACGTATTCAGTAAGGAAACAGTTCAGGTAAATAAGCACTCTGCTGTACTGCAGTACCAGCATACAGGTAACTCCGTAATGCTCACACTCTGACCATAGACCAGTGACAGAGCCATGCTCAGACAATGAAGAACACCCATCACCAGACACCCTCCCTGGGGCTGTATTCTTTCCTGTCCATTCACTGCTAGCCATGCCCGCAGGGCCCAGCTGTACTTGTACAAAAGTCAGCTCTACCTGCAGCAGCTCACCCACATCTGCTCTGCATGACACCCTGTCACAGAGCAACAGAATGAGAGGACAGAACTTTAGTGAAATGTAGTGACTCTCCCTCAGGTTACAGCATTAAGGTGTGATCACATTAAGAAAAAAGGTCTGTTGTCCGTTGTCAATATTGCAGCGATGCATGTAGCACCACTCACACAGAAGTCACTTTTAGGGCGTGTTTACACTTAGCAGATTTGGTTCAATTAAAACAAACTTTGGTGTGATTGCTCTTTTAATGTGGTTCATTTAAATAAGTATGAATGCAGGTTAGTGTGCACCAAACAAGAGGACTGACACTCCCTGGAAAGCTGGATCTTCTTGGTCCACTTCCAAACAAACTCTGGTGCGGTTCAACTGAAATATGAATGCACTGAAGACATACAACAAATGTAATCAAACCAAAAAAAGGTTGTGATGTCACAAAATGCGACCCTAAGGACAAAATGCTCAAGCATACCTGGTTGTTCTCATTTTAGGAGCTGTGTTGCCCTTTACATTTCAATACAAGCTTTTTTGTTTGAGTGTGTTGTGTGTGACCAACTTGAACGCAAGCGAAATCTATGTGGAGAACATTCACCTTCATGAAACTTAAGACTGCGCAGACTACTATTGAAATAACTGAAATTTTGCAACAGAAATGTGACCACAAATTAATGCCAGTACTGGTGTCGACAAAACCGCTTAAGTGAATCGTTGAATCATTCTTTCAACCGATTTGCTCAAAAATGCTCATTCATTCACAAACCCGCTACTGCATGTTGCTCGGAGACTTTTTTTCTCAGAAGCTTTTTTCCTAACTATTTTTGTTGGCCTTAATCAGGTAATTGTCAATATTATGTCTAAAATGTAAGTAACTCAGTGTTAATCTAATAATTATAGAACTGTTGTATAAAATCATGCTGTTTGTCTGAATATATTTGTGTGACATTTTCTTAAATATCTGAATGCCACGATACATCTTCTAAAACACTGTGTAATGAGAATTAAAGGTGTTTAAAGATAAATAAACTTTTTTTGCAGCAGCAGCAGCATTTGAATATTAAAAAGGATTTGAAAATGATGTGATATATTACCTTTATACAGTACGTACCATTGTAAAACCTGTAGTCAATCCCTCACAGCCTCGTTTTCATTAGTATAAAATTCAATATGTCTGCCCTGACTAAGATCTATATACAGCATGCTCTTTAGGGTGTTTGATGTTCAAATGAAACCTGCGCCACTGCCTTGCAGAAACATTTATACTGAATTAGTTTCAAGAGAGTTATTATAAAGGAGTGCATATCAAAACATCTTTCTATGTGTTTCACTTAGGAGAAGCTTCAATTACTAAGAGACAGAGGTCTGAAGATCAGAGCGTCTGCTTGGTGCGAGTGGGTGTAAGGAAGAATTTGACAGCAGAGGAAAACACATCAAGATTTATGATGGTTTCAGACACCAGGCTTCCTGTTAAATCATGTGCATTCACAAATATTCCATCACAAATCTCAGCGTAGGATAATGAAAATCAGGTTATTTCAGCCCTTATTTTTTCCTATGCAAACCACACTTGTTGTTTTTGTTGAGAATTATCAAACCTACCTATTATTTATATTTATTTTTAACTTTATTTATTTATTTTTTTGTTCATGTCATTCAATTTTAGCACCAGGGCCAGGTAAACAGACTAAATAAAGTAAGTACTTTGTTCTTTTTATTCCCGAAATATGTCCTCCCCCACCTTTCTGTCTCATTCCTCTGACAGCAAGGTGAGTTAAAGAGATCTTGTTTGCTTACTCTGACTGTTTTATTTTATTTTTTTCTCTCGCCCTTATGTCTCGTAACCTGCTAGTGGTTTTAATTAATGGAGTTCAGTAAAGGCCTCAGGGGAGCAGGGTACTCTGGGTAAGGAGGTTAATGCGCTGGCAGTTTGAGATACACGTGTGACATTTCCATCCAGCATCTGTTTTCATCTGGCCTGATTTAGGGGTGGCTGACTGCATAGTGTGGCTGGCCAAAGACAACTGCTCCAGTCGTTCGGTGGATGTACGCACATGCTCCACCATGTAAACGTTGCCTCCAAGTGGTGTAGGGGAGAACTGCAACCTGAGTTTTGGTTCTCATTACAGATCTCTCTTTGTTGGATGGTTTGCTATGGAACATCACAATCATGCAGTCTGATCACATAAAGCACTATGTGTGCCACTAAAAAGATGAGAGGAAAGGAAGACAGAAAAACAATTAGATAATAAAAATGATGCACCAAAGTGGACCATCTGAAAACTGAAAGAGAGAGAATGGGGTATAGAGAGGGGAAAACGATAAAAGCAGGGGGAATGAGTAAATGGTCAAAGATAAGGGCATACAGAGAATGAAAGCAAGCTTGACTGAGAGAATAACTAACTAAATTAGGAGAGTTTCACTGAAGATGAGCAGCATGGACAGTTCAGCTGCCACTTCAATTTAATCTGATATGAATTCAGTGAGCAATGGTGATCTTTTCAACCGCAGTGTAATTACTGGAGGAACAACAGCAGTCTATTTTGAATAGACTGCAGTCTAAATGGCCCTATTTGCTTCTTCCGCTGCTGATCTTGTCGGAGAATGTCAATTATCATCTTAAATACTGGCTGATAAGGAAGACGTGCAGAGGAAAGGAAAAAAGTGGCAACAGAGAGAAAAAGACAGCCAAAAAGCATATGCTATAGGGGAAAGTAGTCAGTCAGGTGAATGTTAATCTGGTCACCTCCCAGAGTTTAGCATTATTCTACAAAAGACAGGTCTGCAAACGGTGGGGCATTTAAACACCATTTGTAATAGATAAATCGTTATTCACTACAGAACTGAAAAGAGAGGCCATCCAAAGTCCAGACATACTACAGCAGCTCAGCCTTTTATGTTGGGATTTTACTGAGACCTGAACCAGAAGCTAAGGAGATTGTATCAGAATATGTAATGAAGCTTAAAGAGACCTCCGAGAATTGGACTGTTGTTAACTTTGTTAGTTAAAGATGAAGTGTGTAATTCTTGTAACACTGGTAGCATCAAACAGAATATAATGACTCCCCCTATCTGCCATTGGTCAAAAAAACAGGTAGCCCCACCCTAAACACACGCATTTGGTTGAGGTAGTGTCAATCATAGTTATTTATAGATAAATGCCCTATTAGCGGCTGTTTCTATGGGCTGCTATACGTAAGCTGTCCGCCATATTGGAATGGTCAAAACAGGTCCATGAACACTCAAGAGCAAGTTGCCTGAATGTCTGCAACCCTAGTTATATGCATGTATGAATATCTATATCTGCAATAGAGCTCAGAAGATGATTTTGCTAAACTAACACAATACAACAAGACGAAGCTGTTAGCTAACACTACATTTAAAAATTACTATAGGTTAAAAACTTGTAATATTGATTTAATACATATTAAAAACACAAACCAACACATTCCTACCTGTGAAAGTTTATCCAGTTTCTTCAGGAATTTAAATTTTGGCTGTTTTTACAACCAGGAGGCTGGGCAATTGATTTTTATTCTGAGTGACCACACATTGACCTTTGCAAGATGGCGGACGCATCGGCATGTCTGGAGCGATCAAATGTGGCATCAACTTATACATATCTATAATGTCATTGTCTGTGGCCAGGACTTTTCAGAGAAAACTTATTATTGACATATAGGGGAGGCTTGGATGGTTGTAACACTTTTTGTTTTACAGTCTGTAAATAAGTGCATTTTACACTATCTCAAACTTTAATTTAATTTCCCACTTTTATTTGCTACAAAATAAATATGTTTTTTAATTTACAAATTCCATAAAATGTCTGAATTTAGCTGGTGTTTTTATTTTTTATTTTTTTGAGTTGAACAAGAGTATCTGCTTATTTTCCGATATCAGATCTGTATTAGATTGTATCAGAATATGTAATGAAGCTTAAAGAGACCTCCGAGAATTGGACTGTTGTTAACTTTGTTAGTTAAAGATGAAGTGTGTAATTCTTGTAACACTGGTAGCATCAAACACTATGACTCCCCCTATCTGCCATTGGTCAGACAAACAGGTAGCCCCACCCTAAACACATGCATTTGGTTGAGGTAGTGTCAATCATAGTTATTTATAGATAAATGCCCTATTAGCGGCTGTTTCTATGGGCTGCTATACGTAAGCTGTCCGCCATATTGGAATGGTCAAAACAGGTCCATGAACACTCAAGAGCAAGTTGCCTGAATGTCTGCAACCCTAGTTATATGCATGTATGAATATCTATATCTGCAATAGAGCTCAGAAGATGATTTTGCTAAACTAACACAATACAACAAGACGAAGCTGTTAGCTAACACTACATTTAAAAATTACTATAGGTTAAAAACTTGTAATATTGATTTAATACATATTAAAAACACAAACCAACACATTCCTACCTGTGAAAGTTTATCCAGTTTCTTCAGGAATTTAAATTTTGGCTGTTTTTACAACCAGGAGGCTGGGCAATTGATTTTTATTCTGAGTGACCACACATTGACCTTTGCAAGATGGCGGACGCATCGGCATGTCTGGAGCGATCAAATGTGGCATCAACTTATACATATCTATAATGTCATTGTCTGTGGCCAGGACTTTTCAGAGAAAACTTATTATTGACATATAGGGGAGGCTTGGATGGTTGTAACACTTTTTGTTTTACAGTCTGTAAATAAGTGCATTTTACACTATCTCAAACTTTAATTTAATTTCCCACTTTTATTTGCTACAAAATAAATATGTTTTTTAATTTACAAATTCCATAAAATGTCTGAATTTAGCTGGTGTTTTTATTTTTTATTTTTTTGAGTTGAACAAGAGTATCTGCTTATTTTCTGATATCAGATCTGTATTTAACATCCATTAAAATATTCACAAATCAAATTGTAACTTAGAAGTGAAATGTTGGTTTTACTTCAAAATTGCTTTTGTCTTGTAAATCCTTTAAATTTGGTGCTAATCTATGACATGATTATTGTATTATTGTAGCTAAAAGTGGCTAAACTGATGTTACAACCAGCTCCGGTCTCCCCCAACTCATTGGATATCCAGCTGGGATAAGAGGAAAAGTATTTTAGCATGGAAAAAATATACGCTTCAGCTTTAAAGCTATGCATACTCTCTCTAAATTATGCATAGCAATGAATAAAGTGGTATTCACTTTATAGAAGCACACTAACAAGGCAGATGGTAGCATACAGTAGGTAACTGACTAAGGTTAACTTAACAGCTGAATCATCTATATCTAAGTAGAGCTTTAAAAAAAATGATGTATTTCTTGGAGTTGTCCTCTTTTTCAATCCTTCCTCACCCAACGCTACACCATAAGAGAGAGACAAAAAATTAGGTGATAAATATTTCTATCCTACGACAGGAAGCATCGCCTTGATCTTTCCCTGAAGAACACTGAGCTGTGTAAACATCATGAAAAATTTAAAGGAGGCATCTCAGTTGCCTCGGTAATCCGGAGAGGTGGATCTAGGTTGCAAACAGCTGCACTGAGACTCAAGGCTACAGTTTCAGAAGTCCCCATACCTCTGATCCTTCAGTATGCATGGCACATGTTACAATGCTACAGTAGCCAAGACACTGTTTGCAGAAGATTGTGACTCTCAAATAACTGGTTAATTATAAAAACAGTGTTAGCTACATAGGTGAAGTTAGAATCATAAATTAATAATTGCATTGCGCACACAGCACAAAATGTGCTCATCCCCAATGGCTCCTTGAGAATGAATAGTGAGAAAGCAGTTAGGATTAGCCAAATTTGGTCTTTCATGTTTAATAAACAACTAATTTTAAACCTATTAAAAAGCTGTTAAAATGATCGTTATTAATTGGCCACTTGGTCATTGGAGCCATTAAGCAATCCCAGGAACCCAAGAAAATTGACTAGGACTAAAGGACTACTATATAATTTTGAAACTCCCTGCTGAAGTACAGTAACAATCAAGCCTTTCCTATCTATGAATAAAAGAGTTTGGTCACATTAGCTATTTATGAGGGTTAACACGGTTCATTGGGTCTGACGATTACAAAGTTTTAGACTAGAAAGGCTATTTTCTAATTTTCTTTAGGAACAAGTTTTTTTGTTCACTTCTCTTGAGGGCTCATTAAGTCAAAGCACAATCCTAAAAAGGTTTTTCCGTATTGAGTACCCTTACCAAAATGTAGTATACTTCAAGTTTATTTTAGTAAGTATACTTAAGTAAAGTTCAAGTATATTTTTAAGTATACTTTATGTAGTAAGTATACAAATATCAGTGTACTAGTAGTATACTTGTAAATGTACTATTTCAATACTCCTTGGGACTAAATTGGCCCACTTTCGTGGCAAAGTGTCCAGAAAGTTATTAATTTAGCACCACATCTGCACTCAACCTCTCGAGAATCATCTTGTCGCCCTGTGGATCTTTCATTTCTAGCCTGGTCTCTCTGCGCATTTGGCTGAGGGTTAAAGCGTATGTTTGTTTACACACTCATGGTTGCCATATCCTCCCTCCCCTCATCTAAACCCACACACTTGCTTTCTCTATGCTTCTTTAGCTTGTTTGGAATACACGCTGAGATCAGAGGACATAAAGTCAGACAGACAGAGCATATTTTCACGAGTGTCTGGGGCGTGCAGCACGGTGTGAGGCAGCTTGGCGGCAGACAGTGTCTTGTTTTTAAAGTTTTCTTGTGATAAGAATGATCAGCTGAGTCAAACTAACAGCATCTGGAACACATATGCTCTCTCTTCCTGTTTTTGCTTCTTTTTCTTAATATCTGCTGTTCTAAGAAGGTCTGTAATAGCTATTACCGTTGGTGTTATCATTCATGTTTCACAACTGCTATAATATAATATTAACAACTAATATGGAATAAATAAATACATAAATACAAATAAAAAATCTATACATGTACAGTGTGGATTGATACCTCACAATTACAAATTTATATCTCTTAACTTTGACTTTATATCTCACAATGTGACTTAATATCTCATAATTATTACTATATCACAGTTGCAACTGTATACCTCATAATTGGAACTTTATATGTCACAACTGTGGCTTTATATCTCACATTGTGACTTATCTCATAATCATGACTAGCCTATATCTCACTATTGTGACTTTATATCACAATTGTTGATTATACCTTGCATTGATTTGTTTATCTTACAAATGCAGCTTTATTTCTCATGAATGCTATTTTATATTACAAAGTGAGACTTAATATCTCATAATTATGACTATATCTCACAATTGCAATATCTTATCTCATAATATATAAAAAACGTATTTCACAGTAGTGACTATATCTCACGATTTTCACTATATTAATTGTTATTGCCAATATTATGTCTCACAATATAACAATATCTCATAACTATGACTTCATATCTCACAATTGCAACTTTGTATCTCATAATTGCATCTTTGTCACAGTGTGACTTAATGTATCATAATTATAACCATATTGGTCTCACAACTGCAACTTTATATCTCATAATCATGACTATATCTCACAGTTGCCACTTTATTGTGGCAATACTATTATAATTGTGACTGTCTCACAATATGACTTAATATCTCATAATTATGACATTTATGACATTGACATTATGTCGCACAATTGTGACTATATCTCGCAATTACAACTATCTATATCACAAATGTCGCTTTATTTCTCATAACTGCACCTCACAATTCCGGCTTAATATCTCATAATTATGACTTAATCTCTCAATGTGACTTTTTTTTTTCTAACCGGAGGACATTATATATATATATATATATATATATGCTTTTAAATAAAATAAATAAATAAATATTACTAATAAAATAAAAAATAAAATTAAACATTCTCAATATACAAGGCTACTTTTAAATGGCCATTAATGAAGAAAAACGGCTTTTTGGCAGCAGGATAGTGTGGTTATGTATATTTACCTGCAGGGTCTGGCTGTTTTTTCTTCAGGGTGTGGAACTCAACAGCCTATTCTTTAGCAATGCAACTACAGCGTATGCTTATGTCAGAGTGATTATACTGAGCTTTGATCAATAGCTGACAGGTGTGTGGGGTGTGTCTGTTGTGTCTGCTTTGGAACTAGGGCATCATCACATCTTATACAGGACCCATTATCCCAGATCCACCTTCAATCTGATTTCCTTCAGATGTACTATTGTTTATGGAATAAAAGACAATGACTACCATTAATCTAGTCTGCAACATCTCTTTTAATGTTAAATGTTACATTGTCCCTAACACT
This sequence comes from Sinocyclocheilus rhinocerous, assembly GCF_001515625.1. Lineage (NCBI taxonomy): Eukaryota > Metazoa > Chordata > Actinopteri > Cypriniformes > Cyprinidae > Sinocyclocheilus > Sinocyclocheilus rhinocerous. Next base: position 524,469 of record NW_015651328.1, read on the forward strand.
GTAGCAATCATTTGTGACCCTGGACATAGTCACCCTGGACCCTGGACAGTCATAAGGTTCAATTTTTCGAAATTGAGATTTATACATCATCTGAAAGCTGAATAAATAAGCTTTGCATTGATGTATGGTTTGTTAGGACAATATTTGGCCGAGATACAACTATTTGAAAAATGGAATCTGAGGGTGCAAAAAAATCTGAATATTGAGAAAATCGCCTTTAAAGTTGTCCAAATGAAGTTCTTCGCAATGCATATCACGAATCAAAAATTAAGTTTTAATATATTTACAATAGGCAATTTACAAAATATCTTCATGGAACATGATCTTTACTTAATACCCTAATGATTTTTGGCATAAAAAAAATTGATAATTTTGACCCATACAATTTCGGCTATTGCTACAAATATACCCCAGTGACTTAAGACTGGTTTTGTGGTCCAGGGTCACATTTAAGTCAAATTTAAATACCCTAATGATTTTTGGCATAAAAAAAATTGATAATTTTGACCCATACAATTTCGGCTATTGCTACAAATATACCCCAGTGACTTAAGACTGGTTTTGTGGTCCAGGGTCACATTTAGGAGTCGACTAATGCACACAGTAAAACAAAAGAAAGGGAGTGCGTGTCAGTGAGGGGTGATGCAAGTGCAATAGATTTTAAGAATTCAGAGAAGGACACGCTCAACTAAAACCTTTGAATGTGTCGTGCTTTATCAAAGTCCATTCATGTATTCCCACACATAATTTACCATTAAATCAATCCGTGAGTTATAGCCTTCACCTTTTCATTTGCATAATTTCCCAGCACACTGATCTTTCCACATCTGCTGCTTGGCGCAGTCCCACTGCAGACACTAATGCAGAGAGGATGTGAGCATTCATGTTGCCCCATCAGCCCTCATCGCCCAAGGCTCTTCTTTCTTTCTCTCATTGACTGTCTCTTGCTCTCGCTTTCTCTCTGTCGCTTTCCCTCCAGCTGCAAAGTTTTACTTCCTTTATACACAAGTATGATTTCTAGGCTCTAATGTTTGTGTTTGTGTGTGTGTGTGTGTGTGTGTGTGACAAACCATCCCTATTTGAGACAGATAAAATCGTTGTTTAGTCTATAAACTTATTATCTAATCATGCTCAATTGATTGTGAGCAGGTCCAGGTATTTACTTTTAAAGGAATAGTTCACCCAAAAAGGTGAATGTCATTCAAAAGTTCTTATTTTCTTTTGTGGAACACAAAAAAGAAAAGGCTGAAGTATCATACATTTTCATTTATTCATTTAGCAAGCACTTTTATTGAAATACAACAAGCGATTCATCTTGGCAGCAACAACACAAGAAGTACTAGCGGTTCAAAGTTTCAAACATTTTTTTTCAGAATAGTAGGATACAATCTATAAGAGGGAGGGATATAAGAAATAGTGAAAGCATTTGTTATTGTGGTGGCAGTATCATACAATGAACGGTGAATGGAGCTTTCAAGATTCAAGAAAGAATCACACAAAAGCACTATAAAGTGTCATAAAAATGGTCAATATGACCCATGCACTTTATTTAAAGTCATCTGGAGTCAATAGCTTTATGTAACGGGAAAAGTAAAAAAAAAAAAAAAAACGTAGTTGGAACACAAAAGAGAAAAGGCTGAAGTATCATACATTTTCATTTATTCATTTAGCAAGCACTTTTATTGAAATACAACAAGCGATTCATCTTGGCAGCAACAACACAAGAAGTACTAGCGGTTCAAAGTTTCAAACATTTTTTTTCAGAATAGTAGGATACAATCTATAAGAGGGAGGGATATAAGAAATAGTGAAAGCATTTGTTATTGTGGTGGCAGTATCATACAATGAACGGTGAATGGAGCTTTCAAGATTCAAGAAAGAATCACACAAAAGCACTATGTCATAAAGCACTATGTCATAAAAATGGTCAATATGACCCATGCACTTTATTTAAAGTCATCTGGAGTCAATAGCTTTATGTAACGGGAAAAGTAAAAAAAAAAAAAAACGTAGTCATTTACTGCTACGGATCATTGAGTCATTGAGTTGAACTCGATAACCAGATGAGTCGGAATTTTGAACGAACCATTCATTTTCTGAACTGGATCAATGATTCACTAAAAAGCTTTAAAATACTTTTTTTTTAAAATAACTATTTAAATGTCTGCCTTTTTGTCATAGAAAGCTTGTATTTCTTCAAAAAACAGATGAGTCATATGGACCATATTTTTTACTCTTACAGTATGGTGCATTTGAGTGCTTTAAGAAGCTTAATAAAAGCCTCAGTTGTTTCCTGTTCCCATTCATTGTAATTGCTTGGAAAAAGTGACCATCACATTCTTAACGTGGAACTACATGATGCAATTTAATGACATAATTTTAAGTTTAGGGTGAACTATTCCTTTATCTTGGCTGGGTTCATTCTTTGGCACATGTACCATAAAAACAAGGAGCCTTGAGCACTTCAGTGCTTTCACTTTACTTGATTTATTGGTGAACTGAGCTAAAGCACTTCAGGTCAACCATTGTTATTCCAGAGAGAGCCCGAACCCAGAGCTAAAACAGAACACAAGAAGCTCTTCCTGACAAAATGATAAAAGCAAAGAGTACATTTCTGCTGTCCGTTTAAATTTAAATATTTATCAAAAAATTCCGTCCCTCAGGGCCCAAGGCTCACCGGCCTGGGAAAAGTCACCTTTCATCAAATCTTCCATTCTGAGTGTTTATCAAATCCATCCTTTCACAAGGCTCACCACTGCCAGGCCCAGGCCACTGTAATGGGATAAGAGCAGAACGAACAGGGCAGAGGACATAAGGGAGGGATATTTATGCTGGACTCACCGAGGCATGCTCTTATTGATTTGGCTTGACACTAACTGCAAGTTTTATAGACCAGCGGACAGGGATGGATGACTCTAGTGAGAAGAAAATACTGTCTTTTTGATTTTATATATATGAGTATTTAATTTTTTTTGCATTCTTCAATTGTACTGTTTTTCTTTTGATCAAATTTGTGTTGTCAGCGTGTCTGTGTGTATGCAGGTATTTGTTTATGAGCTACCTACAAGTGCACGCTTATACTGCATAGCCCTTGGTGTGTTTTGCTGTATATATTGCATTCAAATGACTTCAGCTCTACAAACTCGATTACATGGGCAGCCAAAAGCATTACATGGGCAGCCAAAAGCACCAGTATGTACTCCAGGTGCATCAAATCAATTATTTCAAGTGCAGTTTTGCTTTTTTAAGATGATTTAGTGTTCAAGCTGCCTCAAGCTAATTAAAGAGTCACATCAGTAGTCCACTTCAGCCAAGTTTTAATGTTCAGCTGGAAAGCATAGTTGGTGTGTGGTAAGAGACGCCTCACAAGCAGCTCAGATGGAAGATATATGATATTGTCCAGCACAGAGTTTTTTTTTTTTCCTACTCAGTGTGAACCATAGCGAATATCATCTAATCCAATCTTACCTTAAGAAAAGATGGCCAAGATTTTTAGAAGTGTGGAAGACAGGTGCGTGGTCTTTCTTGAGACTTAATATTTCAGTGCCAGATTTCTCATAGATAATAACATAAAATAAAATTGTCTCATTACCAGTCCAGACTAGAGCCACTGGTGCTGGAATGCGATGCCACAGTCGAATTTAGTAAAGAATGTCAAAAATGCAGTTGGCACGCAATAAACAGTACAAGGACCCTGATACTTTAGCACCGACTGAACTCCGCTGTCAGTGATTGCACAGCATTTTCATGTATGGAAAACAGACAATTATCCAAATATATAATTTTACATACATTATTAACTCATTTACTGTTGCCATCCCAGTAAATTAAGCCTATAAGTCCTGCATTTATTCAGTCTGCCACATATTCTGTAGCATATAGAAACAAATTCATTTAAAACATATGCATCGGACACCACATGACTAAAACTGCACCATATCTCTGTGTTTGACAGCCTAGTTTGCAAATAGAGGCTGTTACCTGTAGACCTTCAAAGTATCTGAGACACCTAGTATACACTGATTTTAGTCGATCTGCAAAAGTAATTTTCACAAAATGCTGACTGATTCCCCCACCTGTGTACAAAAACTACTATAATCTAAGTGATATGTTTTAGCGTTGGGACACTATGTATTTGTACCTGCATATATAACCTACATATGTAATAGATTATTATTTGTTTATTTAATTTAAATTTTATTTTGTTTATTTAGCTTTTATTTATTTATTATATTTATTTATTGAAGAGACATTCAAAATCCATTTGGCTTAAAAATCAGAGGGAACACGATTTTGGACGTAGCGTCTGATTTTTTTAAGGAATTAAACAATTGAGTCTTTATGATTGAGTCAGTGAATCACAACCTATTCTTTCAAAAACACTAGGTGTGTCCCAATTTACATTCTTTTCATTATGTAGGCTAGTTAGTTAGTCAGTCAGTATAAATAGTCCAAAAAGAAAAAGTGCACTTTAAATACATATATATATATATACATATAAATAAATAAATATATATATATATATATATATATCATGATGCCATTGCTAATCAATGGCTCCCCCATCCCTCAAGCTCTTAAGAGTGCAAAACTGTATGGAAAGGAAATTTAATGACAAAAAAAAAAAGAGAGAAAGAAATAAAAAAGACTACCAGGCCGTATTACTTTAAATTGACTTTGCTCAAGAGTGAAGAACACAAGCTTGAGATGGGGAAAATAATCTGAAGCATTGAGAAGAGACAGATGGGGCAGCAGGAGTTTAATAAACTTTAATACTGCTCCATTACACACACACACACAAAATTGAGTCTAAGCTTTTTAGCAGAATGGCCAAGTGCACACTGCAAGACTCAAGCTTGTCACCTTTGATGTTCAAGTCAGTGACTAGTCTGCGTCAAAAAGTCCCCATCATGATGCTCTTTTATTGTGCCCACTTTTGAGATGTGCTCCGACTAGAATGTGAATTTGAATTGACTCTGCAGGACTAGCAGTTTACTAAATTACAACTTGGAGAAATTCAACATGCAATTGCTGAACTACAAATTTGTTAAATGTAAATTAATACAAATTAAATGCAACTTTCTGTAGATGACATTTCAAACAGTTCTTTCTGTTTGTCTGGCTGGCTGTAATCCCTATAAAACTTTTGATCCTCAAGATTTGTTTAAGATGAGACTTTCATTCACACTTTTTAAAGAACCTTATTTTTCTAGGCAAACATTATTGTAGTTAAGACTTTTTAATTTTGCTTCCTTAAGTTTGCTCCCACAATTCATATTCAGGAATTCACAGCCCAGTAGTAATGCAGACTATCTTCAGTTTTACAGCGTGCGCTGGGCTTTATGGGCAAGCGGAAAAGGACATTCCTCATCACTGAAAGTTGATAAGCCACAGTCAGAACAAATGACTATATTCTGTCACAAAAGATTTCACAAACTTCTGAAAATGTTAGAGATCATCACGCAGAAATGGTAACGCCTATAAATCTGGAATACTGGCATCAAACCACTTGTGGAGTAATTTGTGCCTGACCTTTTTTTTTTTTTTATCCAATTACTTTTCTCATTCAAGTAAAATTTAATGGATCCATTTGAATGATCAACAAAATCTGACTAGATTTCTGACTAGATTTACAAACATAGGCAGAGTTTCATATTTGTGCAGAATGGGTAGTTTCATCTCGATTGATGAGAAGAAATAAAAGATAAAAAATAATACATTACCATTCAAAAACATTACATATAATGCAAGCATCCAGTGTTTTAAGATGGTTATCAGATATTAATTTAGTCATAACTACACCATTCTACCCACAAATATGTTCTACAAATATTTTAAGCAAGTCTGGATGTTTTTGAAGCCTTCTCGTGCATAGGGTCCTCTGTGAGGGAAGCTTTTCCCGCATTCTTCTCTGCTGCTTTACAGAACGTGGCTGGAAGCCGGTGCCAAAGCCAGACAGGGAATCATAAAAACTTTGATATGTAGAACCCTGACTGAATATGAATGTTAGTCCTCTCTGTCATATTATTTAATGGTCTAACTGCAGATGAAACACGATTTGGCTGGGCTCCAGCACCACTGCTGTTTGTTTGCAGTCCCCTGGGTGTGTTTTTTACAACATTGCTTACATCATCTCATCTATATTTTACAAGATGACATCAAGATTGTCCATCATTGTTCCAAACAGCACAGCAAAATCACAGAGGGGGACGTTGGACTTCATGTGGTAAGGATAACACAGAAACACAATGCTGCAGCATTAGTATTTAATATCTGGCACTTCTCACTCACTGGGACCCAACCACATTATGGACATCTCCAGTCCAATGCTCTGTTACATCCTGATTTCTAGATTTTGGACTGCATAGCTTATGTTTGCTATGGTCTGGAAGACTTGGGGCACATGAGGATAGTCAGGCACCTTTTTTCCAGATGTTCCCATCACTGCTGCAGCCATGCAGCCACTAACATCCTGTTTTTCAAGATGCCTTGAACTCTGGGAGAACTAAGTCATTGTTAAGATACAGATGAGCGGGTTAAGTCAAAGGTTATGCCCTTCATGCAAAAAAAAAAAAGCTGGAGAAGATGGCAAAAGCCTCATGAAAAAAGTAGTTTAGCAGCCCTCTGTTGCTCAATATTTGACTTTTTCAATGAAATTTATTGGGTTGTTAAAGCTGACATTATCAAGCCATGACTAATCAAGAGTTCCTTTGTTGGGCAAGTCAGGAGTATTACTAATGACATCCAGGTCTCAGCATTATATCATGATGCAACACAACATGTGCAAAAAATTCAAACCAGAGCTTTTTATTTCCCAAGAATTTTTAATTTGGCCATTAAAGTTGCCATCAAGGTCTAGAAAAGATAATTAAGACAAAAATTAAGAATCAAAGATAATTTGTGATAACCTTAACCCTTTGGTACAGGGATGACAAAGAGTTTAAATACACTTTACAAATACTTCTTTTAATGTTTTTAATATAAAAATAAAACTGGATTCTGTTCAAAATGTTCATATTTTGATAAGTGTATTTTTTTAGTACTGCCCTTTAACTTATTTGTGTGTGTGTGTGTGTGTAAAATTTGTTTGTTCTTTATATCATGTTTTTTAAAATGCTAAACATCTTACAGATTATGCAAGGGGTATGTAAATGTATGAGAAGAATATAGCTAATCTAATGGGCAAAACTTTATATTATAGATATTTAATATTTATATTAGGATCAGGACACATTTTATGTGCTGATCAACTTTTACCAGAACTGTAGCACTAGAATAACTTCCACCCCTTTTTCTATTTTTGGCTTCTATCAGGTGAAGAAACTTTTTCCATGGGCAGGCGGATAACAGCTGAAGTAGCCTACAGCACATGCTGCTCACAATTTATTTTCAATGAGAAATGTTATGAATGTTGTGAAGGATTATTGTTTGGGCCTGTATTAGATTCATATTTCAAATAAATAAATTATTCCATACTGTGGCTTGATTTTGCTTAATTGTTTATTTAATTGATTAATGACTCATAAATGTCACCCTTCACTTGTAAAAATAAAGGTTAATTACTGGCATTGATGGTTCCACAATCAAACTGTAATATCCATGGAACCTTTCCATTCCCCAAAATGCTCTTTTGTAAGGGTAAACTCGATTAAATGATTTAAAATGTATAGTAACAGGCAGGGGCGGATCTACCGGGGTGGCAACTGCCACCCTAAGAAAAAGCTGTGCCACCCCAGAATTATCCAACGTGATCTCATGATAATTCGTATGTATTTTACGTAACATGTGGTTCTATAAAACGTACATTTACTTACGTTTTTACAGGCACTAAAACGTATAATACTGACGTATTTTCAGCATCTAAACGTACAGATACTTACGTATTTTCAGCATCACACTGCAAGACTCAAGCTTGTCACCTTTGATGTTCAAGTCAGTGACTAGTCTGCGTCAAAAAGTCCCCATCATGATGCTCTTTTATTGTGCCCACTTTTGAGATGTGCTCCGACTAGAATGTGAATTTGAATTGACTCTGCAGGACTAGCAGTTTACTAAATTACAACTTGGAGAAATTCAACATGCAATTGCTGAACTACAAATTTGTTAAATGTAAATTAATACAAATTAAATGCAACTTTCTATAGATGACATTTCAAACAGTTCTTTCTGTTTGTCTGGCTGGCTGTAATGCCTATAAAACTTTTGATCCTCAAGATTTAAGATAAGACTTTCATTCACACTTTTTAAAGAACCTTATTTTTCTAGGCAAACATTATTGTAGTTAAGACTTTTTAATTTTGCTTCCTTAAGTTTGCTCCCACAATTCATATTCAGGAATTCACAGCCCAGTAGCAATGCAGACTATCTTCAGTCTTACAGTGTGCCCTAGGCTTTATGGGCAAGCGGAAAAGGACATTCCTCATCACTGAAAGTTGATAAGCCACAGTCAGAACAAATGACTATATTCTGTCACAAAAGATTTCACAAACTTCTGAAAATGTTAGAGATCATCACGCAGAAATGGTAACGCCTATAAATCTGGAATACTGGCATCAAACCACTTGTGGAGTAATTTGTGCCTGACCTTTTTTTTTTTTTTATCCAATTACTTTTCTCATTCAAGTAAAATTTAATGGATCCATTTGAATGATCAACAAAATCTGACTAGATTTCTGACTAGATTTACAAACATAGGCAGAGTTTCATATTTGTGCAGAATGGGTAGTTTCATCTCGATTGATGAGAAGAAATAAAAGATAAAAAATAATACATTACCATTCAAAAACATTACATATAATGCAAGCATCCAGTGTTTTAAGATGGTTATCAGATATTAATTTAGTCATAACTACACCATTCTACCCACAAATATGTTCTACAAATATTTTAAGCAAGTCTGGATGTTTTTGAAGCCTTCTCGTGCATAGGGTCCTCTGTGAGGGAAGCTTTTCCCGCATTCTTCTCTGCTGCTTTACAGAACGTGGCTGGAAGCCGGTGCCAAAGCCAGACAGGGAATCATAAAAACTTTGATATGTAGAACCCTGACTGAATATGAATGTTAGTCCTCTCTGTCATATTATTTAATGGTCTAACTGCAGATGAAACACGATTTGGCTGGGCTCCAGCACCACTGCTGTTTGTTTGCAGTCCCCTGGGTGTGTTTTTTACAACATTGCTTACATCATCTCATCTATATTTTACAAGATGACATCAAGATTGTCCATCATTGTTCCAAACAGCACAGCAAAATCACAGAGGGGGATGTTGGACTTCATGTGGTAAGGATAACACAGAAACACAATGCTGCAGCATTAGTATTTAATATCTGGCACTTCTCACTCACTGGGACCCAACCACATTATGGACATCTCCAGTCCAATGCTCTGTTACATCCTGATTTCTAGATTTTGGACTGCATAGCTTATGTTTGCTATGGTCTGGAAGACTTGGGGCACATGAGGATAGTCAGGCACCTTTTTTCCAGATGTTCCCATCACTGCTGCAGCCATGCAGCCACTAACATCCTGTTTTTCAAGATGCCTTGAACTCTGGGAGAACTAAGTCATTGTTAAGATACAGATGAGCGGGTTAAGTCAAAGGTTATGATCTTCATGCAAAAGCAAACAAACAAACAAAAAAAACCTGGAGCAGATGACAAAAGCCTCATGAGAAAGTAGTTTAGCAGCCCTCTTTTGCTCAATAATTTACTTGTTCAATTAAATGTATTGGGTTGTTAAAGCTGACTTTATCAAGAATCTAGAGTTCCTTTGTTGTGCAAGTCAGGAGTGTTAGACATAAATGACATCTAGGGCTCAGCACATTAGTATCATATTGAGATGCAATACAACCTGTGGAAATAATTCAAACCAGAGATTTTTTATTTCCCAAGGCTCTTTAAATTTGCCTATTAAAGCTGCCATCAAGAAAATATAATTAAGATAAAATTAAGAATTAAAGATAATTTATGATAGCCACAGCCCATTGGTACAGTGATGCAAAAAATAATAATTCAAGTATACTTTACAGATATACTTGTTTTATGGAATTGGATTCTGTTCATAAATCCGCAACATGTTTATATTTTCATTAAAATGTAATTTTGTTTTTATTTAGTACTGCTTTGATTTTAATTTTTTAGTACTGCTCTGAACTTATTTGATCAGATATCAAGACAAAATTAAATTGCATCAATTATTTTGTTCAAACGTTTTCATATTTTTCATACTTCATTCTTTATTTATATTGTGTTGATTGAGCATTGTGACTGTTTGTAGTTTTTTCCCCCAGCATGCTCTGCACATTCAAGTTACCCTCCACTATGGCCATATGAAGTTAAGATCCAGCTTTGCCGCTGAGTACAGTTGAGGGAACTGTCAATCGTTGCCCAGCACTAATATATATATATATATTGTAACGGGGTGAAAGGAACACACGACAAGGAGAGCTCAAATAAATACCCCGGAGGGTGGATTTATTCACAAATCAAGTGTCCAAGTGAGGGAGGTGGGTGCTGAGGTGAGTCGATGCTTCTCCGTGAGTGAGTTCCAGTGGCGGCGAGTCCGTGTGGCACTCGTGTTCAGGCTGATTGGTCACGCGCTAGTTTCTGGAATGTAAAGGAGAGAACACGTTAGATCTCAGCTTCAGGGAGAGTATCTCCTCCCTGACCGTCGGGCCTCACGCGGCTTATCTGGCCACGGGCTGATGACTCTCAGCTGTGAACGATCAGCCCGTGATGAGCGCGTGCAGGTGTTCCTCGTCCATTTCCAGGGCAACGCTGATGTGAGCTCGGGACGATCGTCACACTCCCCCCCACCTAAGCATTGTCCTGGTCCTGGTGGAAAGATACGGAGTTAACAAGGGGGATATTGGGGGTGAGTGGGGAGTGACCCCTGACAGACCTGCAAAAGCTGACCAGATCCGAGACAGGCCGTCGGCATTGGCGTTGGCTGCTCCGGCACGGTGGCAAACAACGAAGTGGAAGTCCTGGAGCGCCAGGAACCACCGTGTCACCCTGGCGTTAGTGTCCTTGGCCGGGGCCATCCATTGTAGGGGCGCGTGATCCGTTATGAGGGTGAACTTACGGCCGAGGAGGTAATAACGCAGCTCCAGGACTGCCCACTTAACCACCAGAGCTTCCTTTTCCACGGTTGCATAATTTTTCTCGGCTGGGGTCAGCTTCCTGCTAATAAACAATACGGGATGTTCTTCACCTTCCTGGACTTGAGACAGAACAGCTCCCAATCCCATTTCGGAGGCGTCTGTTTGCAGCAGGAAGGGGAGTCCGGGGCGCGCAGGACCGGCTCGGAAGTGAGCGCCCGCTTCACTCCCTGGAATGCCTCTTCAGCGTCGGAGTTCCAGGTGTAATGACTTTGATCACTTAATTTTAAGGAATTAATTATTATTAATTCATTCAAGTTTTAAAAGGACTCGAATCTGAAAATTCTGAGTCAACCTGATTAAAGCTGAATGGGGTGTCTTGATGTCATGCTGGAGCACCTGGGTCAGCCCGGGCGTTGTAGAGAACACATCGGAGAACTGACCGATCAAGTGTTGTAGCTCGGCTTTCTGGGCAGAGGAAAGGTGGGGGTTAACGTCCACAACCACGGGTTCCGTGGTGGCAAGTGCGGCGAGTTGGTCCCTGGTCCCTATCCACTTTTTCAGCAGGTTTATATGATACAGTTGGTCCGTTCTCCGCCGGCCTGGCTGTCTCACCCGGTACGTCACAGGGCCAATTTTTTCTAACACCGTGTACGGACCCTGCCAGGTGGCGAGGAACTTGCAGGCGGAGTTGGGGACCAGGACCATCACTCGATCCCCGGCTTGGAACTCCCGCGGTTGGGCGGCCCGGTTATAATGGCGTTGTTGGGTTTGCTGAGATTTGGCGAGGTGTTCCCGGACTAATGGCATGACACGCTCTATCCTCTCCCTCATTTCGGTGACGTGCTCGATGACCGACCGCTGGGGCATCGGCTGCTGTTGTTCCCAAGCCTACTTCGCCACATCGAGCAACCCCCGGGGCTGTGTGCCGAAAAGGAGCTCGAACGGGGTAAAGCCGGTGGACGCCTGAGGGACCTCTCGTATCCCGAAGAGCACGTACGGCAGCATCAAATCCCAGTCCCACTTGTCGTCCGCTACCACCCGTCGCAACATTTGTTTTAGTGTTTGGTTGAAGCGTTCGACGAGCCCATCCGTTTGAGAATGGTATACTGAGGTTCTCAGTTGCTTTGCCCGGAGCAACCGGCAGAGGTCAGCCATTAGCCGGGACATAAACGGAGTTCCCTGATCGGTCAGGATCTCAGCTGGGATACCGACTCGGCTGCAGAGCAGGAACAGTTCGTGGGCGATGGCTTTCGCGGTGGCTTTTCGGAGACGGTTTTCTGGGCCGCGGAGAGGTGGGGGTTAACCTCCACAACCACGGGCTCCGTGGTGGCAAGAGCGGCGAGTTGGTCCCTGGTCCCTATCCACTTCTTCAGCAGGTTTATATGATATAGTTGGTCCGGTTTTCGCCGGCCCGGTTGTCTCACCCGGTATGTCACCGGGCCAATTTTTTCTAACACCGTGTACGGACCCTGCCAGGTTGCGAGGAACTTGCAGGCGGAGTTGGGGACCAGGACCATCACTCGATCCCCGGCTTGGAACTCCCGCGGTTGGGCTGCCCGGTTATAATAGCGTCGTTGGGTTTGTTGAGATGTGGCGAGGTGCTCCCGGACTAACGGCATCACTCGCTCGATCCTGTCCCTCATCCCGATGACGTGCTCGATGACGGATCGCTGGGGCGTGGGCTGCTGTTGTTCCCAAGCTTCCTTCGCCACATCGAGCAACCCTCGGGGCTGTCGGCCGAAAAGGAGCTCGAACGGGGTAAAGCCGGTGGACGCCTGAGGGACCTCTCGTATCCCGAAGAGTACGTACGGCAGCATCAGATCCCAGTCCCGCTTGTCCTCTGCTACCACGCGTCTCAACATCCGCTTCAGGGTCTGGTTGAACCGTTCGACGAGCCCATCCGTCTGGGGATGGTATACGGAGGTCCGTAACTGCTTTACCCGGAGCAGCCGGCAGAGGTCAGCCATTAGCCGGGACATGAACGGAGTTCCCTGATCGGTCAGTATCTCAGCTGGGATGCCGACTCGGCTGCAGAGCAGGAACAGTTCGTGGGCGATGGCTTTTGCGGTGGCTTTCCGGAGAGGAACTGCTTCTGGATACCGGGTGGCATAGTCGACAATCACCAGAATGTGCTCATGCCCCCGGGCAGACTTTGGCAACGGCCCTACTAGATCCATCCCGATGCGCTCAAAGGGCACCTCTATGATGGGCAGCGGAATTAGCAGGCTGGGGGGAGGTGACCTGGGGGGAGGTCTTCTGGCAGATGGGACAGGCTTGGCAGAACAGTTTTACCTCGGCGTTCAGGCCGGGCCAGTGAAACCGGTCACGGACACGTTGGACGGTATTGGCCGCCCCAAGATGTCCCGCGAGAGGATGTGCGTGAGCCAACTCCAACACCGTTTCCGTCTTCGTGCGGGGCACTACTAGTAGCCACTTTTTCCCGTCTCCTGCTGGAAGACATCATAATACAGGTTAGGGTTATGGGAAGGGGACTCACCATCTCTCCCACTGTCCGAGGTCAAGAGGACGGGGCGCCGACGAGGCCCTTTCGCCGGACGCCACGTTCGGCGGGTCCCTGGGAGGAGTAGCCGCCTGGTAGGGAAAACAAAAGAGAGAGGATGAATGGACGGAGATCACTTGTCGGTGTATCTTCCACTAACTTGCCCGCATTCTCCACCAGTGTAACCAGTGTAATACCCCGGAGGGTGGATTTATTCACAAATCAAGTGTCCAAGTGATGGGGCGGCGGAAATCGTCACGCGGCGGGCCAGTACCTGTCGCGTGTCCCCGTGCACACACGTTATCGGCAGGACAGTCTTGGTTTCGCTGCGGGGCGGAAGGAGGTGAGCTTGGATAAGGCTGACTGAGCTGCCCGAGTCCAGCAGCGCCCGAAACGGCCGGCCGTTGACCTCGACCCTGACTTCCGGGGCTCCCGCCGGCAGGTCCCGATGTACTATGCACCCTGCCAGCCATGTCCGTGCGGGAGTGGAGGTGACTTCGGTAGGCATGGGCTCATCCCGCGGAGTGGGAGCCGCCGGCCTGCTTACTGGTCGGGAGATGCCCTCCGGCGCGCGTTGCTCCTGGACCACCCTCCGGGGAAAAGGCGGCACTCGCTCCCCAGACTCCCGCCGGTGGGCCGCCTCCGCCAGTGTGCATCTAAAAACTTTCAGCAAACAGATTTCTTAACAGCCAAAGAGCATGCATTTTTATTTATTTATTTATTTTACTTTTTGAATCTGAAGGATCTTCAGTTCCCATGGCATGATGGGAAAGCAAAGTGGTTGGACACTTTAAAGTGGATACAGCATGTGTTCCAGGTATTGTTCGCCTGATAGCACATGCACATCACAGAAATGTCTGTTTGACGTCTGCAAGATGTATAGAAATGTTATTTTGTGTAATAAACAACTGTAGGGTACAATAAAACAACATAAATGAGGGGAAAAAACGATGCTGGTTAACTTATTTATAATTATTATATTTAATAGCAATTGATAAATATGCAATTACATTGCATTTGCATTTACTTTTATACATTTTTTTTAGACATTGCAAATTTTGCTTGTCAGTTAACTTTCAAAGTGTAATTTAAAGGGCAGTTCTTTCATGTAACCCCCCTGGCAATGTACTTTTAAATTTAATACAGACCATAGTTCATTCATGATCTCTTTCTAATCCTTTTTCAGCACACACTAGGGTATACACAGGGATCTTTTTAAAAATCAGCCTGTGGGAGTGGGAAAAATGCATGCTCTATCTGATGATAAAACCATGCTGCTAATGCAGGGGGACACAAGGTGAAGAGACGTTTGCAACATTCCCATTGGCCAGATTTACCACACATACCCATCAATAATTAGGTTGAGTTTGATAAACCAAGCTTCAAGCAAACCAGATCCAGTCTCTGCCTTGAGTGAGAAGAAAGATGCTGCAAAAAAAAAAAGATAAATGCTCCTTTGGAAGAGAATGATTGCAAAACAGCTGTAATTGAAGGTTAAACAGTGCCGCAGACATGATTACAAATGCCACAGACCCCATTATAAATCTCTCTGGATTGCTCTCTGTTTGTTTGATGTGTCTAGTCGCAGGTTCCTGTTACTAAATGATCTGTGCTTTCTGAAAAATTGGGTTAATGCACCAGGTTCAGCTGACTTTATATTTAACTTTTTAGGTTGTTTATGATGTCATATCTTTGGCCTTCACACCAATGACATTTTTAGCACACTGCATTCCCAAAATAGTGATTTTAAGAGGTGTTTATAACCCAGTGATTAACTGACAGCACTATATGCGTAAAACAGGCATAAAAATGCTGCTTGTTGCTTGTTTGCACAGCTCTTAAGAGAGAGAGAGGGAGATAGTTTAACGCTCAGTCTTTCCCTGAGCTCTCAGACTCTGACATGAAAACTACACAATACTTGACAGCCTCCTTCCTGTCAGCGGTCTGCAAAAGAAAATGACTGTAGACATTTTAACAATAGCTAATTAAAGCGATTGTTTATTAAAAATGCACATTGTCGCTTTTAGCCATTCTATTAGATGGCCCCGAATTATTGTTTTCGCAAGCATAGATTGATTGTAACTATAAATCTTTCATTGAAACACTGTGAGTTGTCGCCCTGCTGCGTTTGTAACCCACATACTTGGTTCCCTAACTAGTGCTTTTGTCATTTCGACTATAGACATTCACTTCAGATTGCCAGGCACTGAGCCAAGACATAACGCGAGAGAGACTCTTTCCTTTATCTGCGTGGTCCAGCTGTTCTCGCTGCACGGCAAACAAAGTGAAAAGGGAACAAAACAAGCACAAGCTTTAATTTCCATTCCTTTTTCTGTGCGTGGAAGCGAATGGTAATGAGAAATTGCCCAGAGGTATTGAATACAGGTAATGGAGTATCTCCGCCTCGCTCACCTGAAATGGATGTTGTCTTATTTACAAGAACACAGTTGATTTTGCAGTGAGAAGCAAGCTAGAGCTTGTAAATAACTGAATCGGAATGATTCAAACAGATGTGTGGACGGCCAGTGAGAGAAGGTAGAACGTTTCTCATCTTCAGGGGATAGCGCATAATCTGGGGTGGTGTTATTTCACATGACACCTTCACTTTTTGTGTCTCAACTGGTACAGAGCCTGCAGGTTGTATGACCTCAGTCGGAGGATGCAGATTAGGTGTTGCCCGCACAAACATCACCAACGGGCTGAAATTTACAAGAAAGCCATAAAAGGAGGAGGAGAAGACCTTCCCCCCTCTGGCTTTCTGACTAATGCATCACCCTGACAGGTTCATGTCCAGACATGCCAGTGAGGGTCACTTTGAGCGAGCAGCATGTCTGTAAATGGGAGTGAGGTAGGGTTGTTTCTGTGAACACATGTAACTATATCTGAGACATTTGGTTGCATTTCTTTGTTACAAGCAGTTAAATGTTAAACGCTCTTTTATTTTATGGCAAGGAAATATTTATTTTTTTTGTTTAGTTTTTTTTGTGTTTTTAGCATCCTGTATCTACGGTGGCCGAGAAGTGCAAAGCAAATCACAATTCTGAAAACAAAATAACAAATTACAAATGCAAATGCAAGTCTAAAAAACAAAATAACAATTCAGAAAGCACAACAACAATTCAGAAAACATTATAACAAGTCAGAAAACACAATGACAAATTCGAAAACAAAATAAGTCAGAAAACACAACGACAAATCCAAAAACAAATTTACAAGTCAGAAAACACAACGACAAATCCGAAAACAAATTAACAAGTCAGAAAACACAACGACAAATCGTATCAGCTATTTTGTTATTCTGTATGATATTACCCCTTACCACTCTCACAGTGTCTGTACACTACCATTCATAAGATTGGAGTAAGTTTTTTTTTTTTTTTTAGAAATTAGTAGTTTTGATTAGCAAGGGTGCATTAAATTGTTAGTAAAAGTAATAGTAAAAACATGATACTGTTCTTTTGAATGCTTTATTCATCAAAGAATCCTGAAAAATATGCTAAAATATTAAGGAGCTGTTTTCAACATTGATAATAACAATTCTTGAGCTTCAGATCAGCATATTAGAATGATTTCTGAAGGATCATGTCACATGACACTGAAGACTGGGGTAATAATGCTGAAAATGAAGCTTTGCATCACAAGAATAAACTCTATTTTAAAAATATTACAATAGAAAATAGTTGTTTTAAATTGTAATAATATTACACAATATTACTGTTTTACTGTATTTCTAATCAAATAAATGCATCCTTGGTGAGCATGCAAAACTAATTTCAAAAACATTTTAAAAGTCTTACCAATCCCTAAGCTTGTAGTGTACTCTGCATAACATGCAGATTTTCTTGTGCATAAAATACTTGGATGATTTGATGTATGCTGTATCCCACAATGCAGTATGTTCTACTTTTAATATCAGCTGCACATTTTAACGTGTCTCTCTTGACTCAATTATTTGATTTTTACACAAAATGGTATTAAAAATGCAAATTAACCATTTTTATTTCCAACATGAAATATATATATAAATTTATTTATATATGTAAATATACATAGGCAGTATACAGCGTATATTCAGCGTTCATTGTGCTGAACCATTGTGTTGCTGTGTATGTGAGAGATGACACTGTTACTGAGAGGGACAGATGGACACAGTAATGATAATCGTCAAACGTCATGGGTTACAAAGCTTTATTGGAAATTCTTTGGATCATTAGCATAATTTATACTCTAAAAAAGCACCCATCCAACCTAATAGGCACCATTATTAATCTGGCTTTTAACCGCTGTATTGATTATGACTGCTCCCACATGCTTTCTGACACTTTCCGGCAATTATTTAGAAGCTCTTTTATTGCAGACTTATGGTATTAAATATTAAAATATGGCAATGTGTCATAAGGTGTACCACTGAGAATGAGCTTATAACAATATTTCTTAACACACCTGTTTCCTGATTATTTACGTTTGTCTCGGTCTGCTCGATAATTTCCTTCTCACCTGTTCACTTATTCTTTTTAATCATGTTTAGGAGCTGAAGGAGGGAGTCATGAGGGTCATCTGCTCCTCTCTTGTGCTTCTCACCATCTGCTTGGGTCACGGGGGTCGATTGGCATCAGCTGAAGGTAAGGCCTTTTCTCCAAATCAAAGGATGACTTTGTCAAAGGCTAGATCAAACAGCTAAGATTATGTATGTTTAATTCATACAACTGCCAACATAACATTATGAATATTTAAAGAATAGTTAAAGGGGTTGTTCAGCCAAAAATGAAAATTCTGTCATCATTTACTCATCCTCATGTCATTCTAAACCCATAGGATTTTTTTTCCATCTATGGAATATAAAAGGAGAGATTTTGAAGAAATGTTCTGGCCCTTATTGTTAGTCTCCATGGAGACTGACACTTTCAAGCTTCAGAAAGCAATATGCTTCGAAAGCACCATAAAAGTGTTCAGCTTGTGAATTATATTCCAAGTCCTTCCAAATCAAACCATAGTTTTGTTTCAGAAACAGACAGATAGAGAACTGAACTCGAGAACCACTGTGAATGGATCAGTGAATCTGCTGAACTCAAGAACCAGTTTGATTCATGGACAAAGCATTCAGATTGGTTTGTGAACCAGAGATTCACTGAAAATTCATGTGTCACTGCTTCTCTTAAGAACTCGCCTAACAAGCAGATGTCAATATTAATCATTTTTTTACTATCATGGCTTCAGAAGATTTGGAATATAAGTTGTAGGGCCACTTTTATAATGCTTTGTTGTATTTTTGCATATTGAAGCTTGAAAGCCAGCATCATAATTGCAAGAGTGACTAGCTTGATTCTTTAAAATAAAAATTGTAACATTTTTATGTTCCATGAAAGAAATAAAGTCATATGTTTTGAACAACATGAAGATGAGTAAATGATGACAGAAGCTATATATATGTTGTGGTGTGGTGTGGTGGTGGTGGGGGGAGCATTCAGATTCCAACGAATCTGAATGCTGACTACATATCATTGGTTAGCTGAATTTACTCTTTAGTGAAGCCTTCTGCCAATACATCTGCTGTGTGCTGAACGTATAGGATCTGTACATACAGTAGACGACTAGCCAAATTTGAGTTAACCCAAAGTAATCATTGCTTCTTCTCTTACAAATTCCTTTCAAATGGTGTACTTTTATATAAGGTCTGGTAATACTTAAAATAAAAAGGGGAGATACAAATCCTAAAAGAACAAGGAACTGTGGAAAATGGCTCAGCTTTTAAAGAGTGATGCCATGCCTTGTTCTCTAGACTGCCAGGGCTGTGTCCCAAAAATATGGTTATGAAAATTTGGGACCTTTCCATCTTTCCCCCTTACTTTCTCATATAGCAGAACTGAGTAAGTAGTAAGGGGGGAGGGGGTCCCGACAGTATTGCAGTGAGACAAGACATTGATGACATTTTTTATTTTCTAATTGCATTTTGTATTCTCATTGTAATTAGGCTCTTTTTAATGAAGTTTCAGATGTTTTGAAGGCCATCATACTGGATCTACTGGCTAAAGGCTTCATACAAGACTGACTCGTGCTCTATTAATTTTGGGAAACATGTGAAGCTCTGCTTGTTTAGAGACTTTGTAAGGACTTTAAAGAAACTTTGTAAGGACTTGTCCTCTATCATTCATCACTTTATACTTTTAGAGCATGTTGTTTTTGCGCCTTTGCTTTAGTGCTGGGCGGTATGACCAAAAATTTATATCACGGTATTTTTCAAAATTATACCGGTTTCACGGTACAAGACGGTATTTTTTTTTCCATGCATGACCGGGTGTTAACCATATTTTCTACTGATTGCAAGAGGAAATACTGCAGACACCCCTTTCAAACAGTGTCGCGTTCCGAACGTTGTTTAAGTGACATATACCGGTATTGCGGTATTTTCAAAATTCATATCATAACAAAAATAAACACCGGTATTCGGTATGAACCGGTATACCGCCCAGCACTACTTTGCTTGTTAGACGCTTCTCAAGCTGAGTCTCTGCGGGCTTTAAGGCAGGAGTGAGAAATGTCAACACCTCCAGTCTTTTATAATATTATATAATAATGTTGTTTTATCTTATTATAGTAATGCAAGTCTGACTGAATGTAGCCACTCTTCTACTGAAATGTGAGCATATAAACCCTGTTCCCATTAGTGCTTCTTATAACAAAAATAGTTGCATAGTTTAATAGTATGATTATACTGCTATGGCTAAACCTCTTTTCAGACATTCTACAGTCAGTTAAGAATGAGATTTAATTGATGAATTCTATCAAACCACATTCGGTCATTGTTAAAGTCTACATGAAATCAAAATGAATGCTAAGTGCTTCTTACTTCATGCATGTTCAGAAATATTATATTCAGACATTTTTATGTGACTTTTATATGACTTATTTCTTGTGCATTTCTGTTCTGATTGCACCATTTGCCATTTCATCACCATGTAAAATTGTGCTCAGAAGTGATGCATGATTGAACAAGCTAACAAACTAACCCCCACAAAACCTTTTCATATATTCAGCCACCTCCAATTTCCCTGGGTTTGTGTTTCACTGGGTTGATGTCAGGTCTCTAGGATGACTTTTCTCACCCCCAGCTGTTCAAATCCCCAATTGACTTTCTCCTTAATGAGTTTCTCCAGGCCAATTCTGAGACCTAAAAATATACAATAAACAATATGCAATCAGGGACAAATAGAGCAGAGGCTGCGTGAGTGATTCTGAACAAGAGTAGGATGCAGTGTTTCACATTTATGAGCTTTTGAGATAATGTTAATGAGGAGACGTATTTCCTGCCTCTTTTCTTCCAACTTTTTTTCTTCTACCCTTTTTTAAAATGGATGTTTCATTCTTCTGTCAAGGACTTTTTATTTCTAAGAACCTCAAAAGTGTCTAACAGTCACTGGTGAAGCAGCCCGTACAGGTACGTATCTCTACATTAAAAGAATGCTGAATCTTAACCTATGAAATCCTAAACCCCAGAAATCTTCACTCCACTTCAAACTCTAGCACTGTCTGCATTGCTTGATGACGTGTCTGTTCTCCATGCGTCTGAAATGCACCTCTCCTCCCCTTGCATTCAACTTTCCATCACTGCCTCGGGAGCGAGAGCCGCCTCCAGCTTTTCTATCTTCTCCCTGACATCTCCACATCTTAATCCTGCCTGTTTGCCGTGTGAAAGCAGTGGGGCTTTGTAGAACCGGGAAGAAAAGGGATTTAGTCGAGTCTGTCTGATTTCAAAAAGTGAAAATGCGAGAACAATTCAAAATGAACTCTTTATCTGTCAGATAAGTTTTTGTTGGAGACATTTCCTCCCTATCTGTATGTGCTGAGTTAACTGTGGAGAGATTCAGGTGTTGTAGATTGCGGTCTTCAGTCACTTCTGACCGGAGAATTTTGCATTTTGAATTTTTAAAAATCGTAGCTTCACCAGAATGGTACAAAACTTGGTGACTTTTATGGCACTTGGTAGAGCTCTGATAAAGCATTCCTGTTAATTTTTGTTGCATTTTTATAGAATTTTAATGTTTTGTGTATCAAAATGCTTTCTGTGTTCAGGTTTGAATGTAGTAATAATAATGCAAAAACCTACACTTCAAATCAACATTTAAAACAACAAAAATATAAACCTTGACATAAAGTAATATTTGAGAATGCCTTAATATACATTTAAATCCACAACCTAATAAAAGTAAACAATTATGTATAAAAACAACTAGGGAATTCACAAGCATCTCTATAGAGTCCTATACAGGCATCTAACCATGAAATTACAGGTTTTTCTTGTTTTTGCTCTCACCAGGAGGTGCTATTCTGCCTTCAAACATTGGATTTTAAAGGCCTAGTCTCTATTTTAATCTGAAATACTGCATTAATTGAAAAATAATTGTAAAAAATTAGAAAAAAAAAACAATTTGTACTATTTTCAATGGGGAAAATGTATCATAATTATTGCAGAAATATTAATTAGTACCATAAAAGTTTCTCAAAATACAAAAGAATAAATAAAAAATATTATTGAACAAAAATATATTAGATTTATTTTACTGAATAAAATTTTTTTTTTTTTAAATTCAGGTGTCCGGTCACTTTTGACCGCAAAGACCATGAGTGTGACTCCCAAATGAGGACCGCACACGGGTTAAAAAGAGCTCTTTGTAACTTGACAGGGGAAGAATACGAGTTAGAAAAGCCATCACCAGCTCCTCCGCCACTAGAAGCTCAACGAGACGGCTCTGAGCTGCTTCTCTCTGTTATTGCTTGAGTTTCTCATACTCATCTGATCTCTGAAACATCTAAGTGACAGTTTTGCTACACAGCAGTAACTTGCTAATGCACATTGATTGATGTACATGTCTTTGAACCAATCAAACCGTGCTGATTAAAAACTCTTCTTGTCTCAGGCACCTTTGACATGCTTCTTCACAAAGAAAAGCATTCCCCCCCCCCAATGCCTTGTCCTAAACTGAACTTTTCAGTGTTTGTGAATCATGAAAAAAGGCATGGAAAGATATGTACAGAATCATAAAGAATGGATTTTAAATGCAACATCTCCTTCAAAAAGTTGTTTACATCAAGTTGCACAATAGTTGTGTGCAAAAAAGTTATGACTTATCAGTGAAAATGGATGGTGATCAGTTGCTGTCAAAATCAGATTTTCTTTGTTTATTTAAAAAATATATATATTTCTTTTTCAGTGTTTGTGGATCATGAAAAAAGGCATGGAAAGATATGTACAGAATCATAAAGAATGGATTTTAAATGCAACATCTCCTTCAAAAAGTTGTTTACATCAAGTTGCACAATAGTTGTGTGCAAAAAAGTTATGACTTATCAGTGAAAATGGATGGTGATCAGTTGCTGTCAAAATCAGATTTTCTTTGTTTATTTAAAAAATATATATATTTCTATTATGAATATATTTATGCATGCATACACACACACACCCAGGGCACCAAGTGAGCCAAAAAAGATGTGTGACATCCTTGCTAAAAGTTCAAACAGTTGAATTGAACAGGATGTACTATACCGTAGGATGTACTTTGGCTGAACTTTTTTAAAGTTAGGTATTTTTCATATGTCGTCCATCAATCGAGAGTGCGTCAGACCACTTGTCATTGTCTTTGCCACCAGGCAGTGAGATTGGGAGAGTGATTCTTCCAAACAAGAGCATGTTATTTTTAGCTCCATTTATATCTTAGATGGTGTCTGACACCCCTCAGACAATCTTTGATCGCCTCAGCTTGTTCACCTCATGTTCAGGACCAAGTTTTGGCAGGACTCCTCATGATCGGTTGTACAAGTTGTTTTATGCTAAACCTTTCACCGGTGGCAGGACAGAGATCTGCTTCAACTTGACTGCTTCTCTGTTTCTACAGGTGTCAGCTGCCCGTCCGTACAGGTAGAAGAATGGAAGTTTCCTCAAACTGCCAGACACAACATTACAGGTAAATACTGCTGCTAATGGACATCCCTTAAAGAAACTTCATCATTTACTCACCTAAAGTTGTTCAATACCACATTACTTTTTTTAATCTTCGGAGGAACACAAAAGGGGATATTAAGTTGAATGTCCAACGTGTTCTTTTCCATACAACAAAAGTGAATAGTGCTGGAAGGTTGTCAAGCTCCAAAAAAGACAATAAAAGTAGTCTATATTACTTGTACACTATATTCCTAGTGTTTTAAGATGATAGATTTGTATGAGGAACAGACCAAAATTTAAGTTATTGTTTTTAGTAAAAATATGGGGTTCGAGTTACTGTAAATGAGTAGATTAAAACTTAAATTTTGGAGTGAACTATCCGTATTGTCATGATTGCTATAATTGCATAATGCTTATCCACTATTTAGGTGTCATTCACACGCAGGACTTGCTCTTGCATTCTGTGATGCTTTTTTAATTCAATTTAATGATTTTTGCAGGTAATACATTAAGGGCCCTATCATACACCTGGCGCAAGGCGCGGCGCAAGTGTTTTAGCCCGACGCAGTTCTCATTTTCCCATCCTGTGCCGCGTTGTTTAAATAGCAAATGCATTTGCGCCCATTTGTGCGCCCATGGGCCTGCTGGTCTAAAAAAGAGGTGTGTTCAAACGCATTGTTGGCATGTTGCTATTTTGAGGAACTGAAAATAGACTGTAAATAAAATAGACTGTAAAAAAAAATTGTATTTTTTCTTTGTTATTTAAAGAGCGCGTTAGTAATATGCGCCTATAGGCGGGTGCACAACACGCGTACACTTTGCTTATTACTTTAGACCATGCGCTTAGATCGTTAAAATAGGGCCCTATAGAGGGGTTGACAATTGCTTTCAAACTTTGCTAAAAAAAAATACAGTAAAAACGGTAATATTATAAAATAATATTACAATATTAAATTACTGTTTTCTATTTTAATTTATTTTAAAATGTAATTTATTTTTTTACGGAGGCTCTAAGGGGGACATGGTGATGAAAAAAAAAAAAAAACGAGATGGAAGGAAAATGTTTTCATTTTCTCAGGTTTTTCTTCCCACCTCATATTATTGCCATCACAAAAGTTTTAAAGTGTACACAGTTTCTCAAGGGTGCACACAAGCATTAAAATACACATTTTTCTTCCATCTCATTTTATTTTGCATCATCATGTCCCCTTAGGGGCTCCATGATTCGTGATATTAAGGCTGAATTTTCAGAAGCCATTACTCCAGTCTTCAGTGTCACATGATCCTTCAGAAATCATATTCTAAATTTGTGCTATAGAATTATTTCTTAATTTTACCATGCTGGCTTCTATTTTCTTCAGCTTTGAGTGCAAAACACAAACACCGAAGTGCCTCACAAACACCTAGTATATCCAAAAAATGGGAAAGAAGTTCACTCTACATAATTATGTGAATATACTGCCATCTGTAATCATTTAAGCCTTTTAATACACTTAATAAAAGCCCAACTGCCCATAAAGTCAGTCTAAGGAACAGACTCTGTTCATGAGCTGAAAGATATAAATGCTCCCAGTGTTAAGTTAAGGTCCCTTCTTTGGCCTTACATGAATTGAAAACTGGCACAGCAGAGTTGATACATAGCATAGGACATGTCAACTAGCAGCTCACTGATTTATTATCCTGTGGGGTGGTAAATGGATTGATTGCCCGATCTGCAGGTTTCAATCTGGCGCGCCGTTTCTCCCTGTTGAAGAACAGCGAGGTCAAGAAGATCCGAAACCCGAGAGGGCCTGTCATCCTTCGCCTTGGGAAAGTACAACTCATCCAACCTACAGAGTAATTTTTTTATCTTTTCTCTTTTGTTTGTCCTAGTATCTATTTTTCCTGAGAGATTCTAAGAGGGTCAGTTATAGAAATAACTACATTTTCACTCTCTCAGATGATGGAGCCTGTTCATTCTGTATCTAAAAGCAATAAAACATAAAGTACAATAAGACAAAATTGCAAAAACTACCAAGGTATTCTAGCAGGTCAGTACAAGCCACGAATTCCTGGCCATTGACTGTTATTTGGTCTAACATTTACACTAGCATCATGAAAGAATCGCAATAATGTCACCAGCGAGATTTTGACTTCCTCCTTAAGTTACGTCCATCTCGCTGCAAATAAACATTTCAGGGGATTACACTCTGCTTTGTGCTTTTACACAGAAATGCTGTTAAATTTTTTATTAACAATAACTTTAAGTGCTTTTGGTGAGACCTCAAACCACAGTAACAATCCGTTTTATGACAATGCTTTTACTGAGATGTGCGTAGATGAAAAATGACAATGATATAAGCTTACGAGTTCTGTTTCCTCTCAGCACTCTGGTACTGTATGTTGGGATGAGAAAGTCAGTTTGCATTGGTTTAGACTACACATCAACTTCCTTATTAGAATTTCCTGTTATGCTTCTCTCATGTAGACTTAACAGAAATGAGAACTTGAGTGTTTGATCCAAATAGGTCAGACGAGTAATATTTAAGCTCTCACTCTTGTGTTGGACTCTATAACCTTTTTATACTCTTTTTGTACTTGCTCTGCCCTTGATCTGCAGTGTATACACTATATCATGAATTCACACACAAAAATAGCATCCTTCAAAAGCCCTATTTGGATAGGACTACTTTTCTCTGAGAAGGTTACGTGACTTTGTGTTGTACAGGCTACGTTTTGGATCTCATAAGGGCTTTTCACACCTGAAATAGTTAACCCTGGCTCATTCTAAACCCCAGGTAAACAAAATCCTGGGTTATCTTGCTTCACGTTTCAAACTGCTCATACTTTACCCAGGGTTAACAGTTTATCCTAGGTATTCATAAGCTGATATTTCACACTGTACATTCCTAAACCGTGGGTTAACATTCTTAATTGCATATTTGTGGTGTCAGTGTCATTGATTGGATGAACGCGGCATGCAACATGTTTACTTAATGGCTCTAGCATTGCGCATCCTCTTATTATATATATTGGCGACAGTATTATCAAGCTTTACATTCTCTTTCTGTGAGATAAATTTTAATTTGAAGTATATATTGCCAACAGCATTATCAAGTTTTACAGAATGGACATTTCTGACTATAAAGGTAAAAATGAAACTGTCTCTTCTTTACTCAAATTGATGCATTTTCTGCCATCATTTGACATTTTTACTCTTAAATGCTGAAACAACTGTTTATACAACGTTTCCGTGCCTGATCAAAGCATGTGAATATGCAGCACGTGATTGATTGTCGGTTGCTAAGCATGTAGCTGTAACATTCTAATGCCCATTTCGCACTATACACGTTTGGCACCGAAATGCAAGATTAACACAGCAAAAACACTGCTTTCATAACACAGGGATTCACTGCTTCTAAATTACAAGTATGAAACATACCTTTACCTGGGGTTAAAAGTGGGGTTTAGACTGATGATAACTCAGGGTCAAGCACTATGTGAAACGCCATATACAAATCAAATATTTGTGACCCTTGACCACAAAACGAGTCATAAGGGTCAATTTTTCGAAATAAATCATCTGAAAGCTGAATAAATAAGCTTTGCATTGATGTATGGTTTGTTAGGATAGGACAATACTTGGCTGAGATACAACTATTTGAAAATCTGGAAAACGAGGGTGCAAAAAAAATCAAAATATTGAGAAAATCGCCTTTAAAGTTGTCCAAATGAAGTTCGTAGCAATGCATATTACTAATTATAATCAAAAATTAAGTTTTAATATATTTACAGTAGAAAATTGACAAAATATCTTCATGGAACATGTTTGAGAATTTAGTCTTTGCAACTTCAGGGATCTTATCTATGCACAATCAGCTTGTAACACTCCAAAGAGAAAGGAAAACTTGAAATCGCATCATATGACCCCTTTAAGACTGGTTTTGTGGTCCAGGGTCACATTTATCCTCTCTGACTACCTCTGTAAACATTTTGGAGGAAGTTTTTGTGACTAAAGACAAAGTGGGACTGCAATTTGATCCATCCAAGTTGCTAAATTGATTTCATCATATTTTAGTTAAGAAATTTCAGAAGTTTCAATAGTTAATAATTGTAATTTAGACATCACCTAGAAAATAAATTCTGTCCAAAAGGGCAAAAGACTGAGAGTTTGAAGCCTGTAGAGGTTTTGAGTGACATGAACTCAGTTATAATGTTATAATGGACATAGAGATAATTTCTTGTCTTTTTCTCCCTGCCTCCTGAATAGTTACCGATTTGTTTTCAGATGTTTGGACATGTGATCTGTTGTCAGTAATAGTGCTTGAGCAGCTATTTATCTCCCTGTCCTGAAATGATGGCTGTTCCCTGGCTGACATTCTCTTAAAGAGAGCTGCTTGTCAGTTGCAAATAAACATGAGGATCTGATGCAGCTCATCTTGGTGCTGATGGTGCACTACAATAAATGTTACTTAAAGGTTAGATATTTGGATCCAGATGTTAGTTTAGAGGTCTCTTGAGAAATCGTATGTGAGATTCAGAATAGATCACAACAATGTCACAAAATGTAGTCATACTTGTTAAAATACAAAAGTTTGTAAACAAAGTCAGATTTCAATTTCTCCTCATTAAAATGCTTTCATATTCTATCCTATATCTTCTTTAGCTGCAATAATAGCTGACTTTTGGTTGGAAGTTGTACAGTTTGACCTTCTGAAACTTTAAAAGGAAAGGCAAAGATACACATGCACACAGACATACTCAAATCCCCCCATCATCAGGGAGTTCCTCTCTTAGAATGGGTTTTCCAGAGCCCCAGGTGCTTTCCCCATTTGAAACCTGAGCCCTTTTTCTCCTGCTCTAAATCTCATCTCAGCTAGAGACAGCGAGAGCCTGCACTCTAAACTCGCTCGACATGGCCGGCTTACTGCAGTGGGGGGGGGGGATTTTTCCTTTATAAATGGTCTCCTACATTGTCTTTGAGATAAAGTTCAATGTAAAGTCTTGTCAGCTGGTCTCTGATATTTGATAGCAGCAGATGGTGTTTAAATTGTTCGGCCACCTCTGTGTTAGTCATTCTCTTAGCTTAGACTTGGCTTGTAATAGAACTGTCTAACATTGCATTCCTTTATCTTAAATTTCACCTCACCTGGGAGAGAGATGGAGTGTATAGGTTTGAGTGTGTTTACTCAGGTCTTTGGATTTGTGTCCAAGAAGAAGTACAACAAATTTTGGGGGCTGATAAGAATAACTGATAATCAGCGTCTTGTTGTGGCTGATGCTGATAATGAAGCTTTGTGGTTTTTCTAATTAATTAGCTAATTAATAAAAAATTGCCCACTTGACACCAAATAAACGATTTTAAAAGCTCTGAACTTTACAATTAATATAGGCGATATGACCAACACGTCTGAAATAGGATCATGATAATCATAACAGGATTTACTAAGAATATAATACAAATCATGTTATGTGTTATATATCAATAAAAAGGTCTCAGCTAGTAGAATACAACAAGCATATTAGATTTATTCACATACAGTACAATTATTTTATGTTTTTGAAAGTAGTGCTCACCAAGGCTGTATTTATTTCATTTAAAATACAACAAAGTATTATTGTGAAATATTATAAAAATTTAAATTGAATTTTAAGCGGCTCTTACAATTATAAATAATTGTATTTGATTGAATTTTCATTCAGAAATAATTATGATATGCTCAAATAAGCATTTCTTATTTTTATCATTGTTGAAAACAAAGTGTGATGCTTGATATTTTTATGGAACTCATGATGCATAACATTTCTTTAAAGAAAAAAAAAAGGAAGGGCCGTTTGTCCATTAAAATCCACTTGACAGTAGTGGAGTATTAGCTCCTATACATTATTGCTAATATAAACACAAGGCTTGTCTGTATGAAAATATGCTTATTTCTTAGATCCTGATTGGTCCATTGATTTAAAAGTGACATTGATTTAAACGCAATACATTTCAAAAGAGTTAAAGCTATTAAAAAATATATAATATTTTAAAATAGCTATTTTAAAGAAATATTAACAAAATAAAAAATGGGATTTTGTCACTTTTAGCAGATGATACCAATTAAAATGTGCCCAAACATATCACAACAAAGTGTAATTCGCAAGATAATCATCACAGAGCAACGTGACACACTAACTTGGCTAAAAACACTGCAGTTTTATAGTGTGTAGTGCATGGTGTAATGCATTTACAGTACACCATGCACATGAGGTAGTTTAGGTCACACATATTGTAAAAAATCATATGAAAAAAAATGCTACAATAAAGTATTGGCTAAACATATTGGCTGTAATTCCATTAATTCCATTGATAATAATAATTGAACTTTCCTAGTTACTTGCCACCAATATATCAATCATGCACCTCTATTCTCAATAGACCTGCTAAATTGAACTCTAATAATGAAATAAAAAATCATTAATATTTGATTTATGATGGCCCTTTCAGTGGAGTAGTTTTGTTGAGCAATATCAACAAGAAATCTTCGAAAGGGATATGCAACTCATTTCCTGTCATAACAAGTTTCATCCTGTGCAAAAGTGCAAGTTTCATCCTCTCTCTCTCTCTCTCTCTCTCTCTCTCTCTCTCTCTCTGTCTCGTGTTTAGTCCTGATTTAATTTTTTTCATTGAGGAGGCCAGCCTCACTGTTATTACTTTGGATTCCAGGTCTCTGTTATAAATCATTGTCATCTTGTTTAGAGACAAACACGCTACCTGCTCATTGTTGTGTGTGTTATGTATGCATGTTTATGTGCTTATGATCAGCTTCCCGTTGTTCCATGACTTGTGTGTGAATAAACTCCAGTACTGAGTCTACAGTATGTGTGTGTGTGTGTGTGTGTGTGTATTTGGTATGGTAAACACATTCCTGGAGTTTGCCTGCCCTTGACCCACCAAGAGGCAGGCAAACTGTTTATCTAGTGAGAGATAGAAGTTGAGAATGAAGATGAGGTTTGCTGAGCTGCAATTCTTTTCAAAATCAGTGTCAGGGGGTTATCCCTATATCTGTATCCACAGCACCATTATTACAGAGATACTCCCACTTCTGCTAGCATTCAGACTGTTTCTTTACTATTACAACCCACCTGCTCCATGTTTATTTGTTTGTACGTGTACTGCAGTCTAACCACATGCTTGTCTCCTCAGTCAAGTGTTTCCTCATGGACTTCCAGAGGAGTTCACCCTGGTCTTCACCTTGTTGCTGAAGAAGAAATCTTTGAAAGAAAACATTTACCTGTTCCAGATATCTGATGAAAATGGGTATCCTCAGGTGTGTGTCTGTCCACTTTCCCCTCAAGTCCATAGATATGTGCCTTAAGGAACTGCTAATTATAGAGCTGCATGCTAAATCATAAAATACTAATTGCTGGTCATTTTTTTTATATTGTAATATTGTGTCAGACCGAGTGGTGTTGATGGTGGTACACTTACCCACAACACATCAAACATGATTATTCAGGACTGAAACATGAAGGAGTCATTGAATCATTCATTCAATCAATTTGTTCAAAACACTGATTCATTCAGGTACAAAAATCATGTGAGTGGGTCATTCACATTCAGTTGATTAGTTCAAAACCATAATTCACTGGTAACACTATACAGTAAGGTCACTTTGCTTAACATTAGTTAATACATTCACTAAAATTAACGTATAAGCAATTCATTTGTTACAGTATTTATTATTCTTTAATAAAAAATACAGTTGTTCGTGGTTAGTTCAAGTCAGCTCAGGTCCATCAAATAATGTTAACAGGTACTTTAGATTTTAATAATGTATTAGCAAATGTTGAATTAAAAAAATAACTAAGATTAATACTTGTTTTAGAATTATTTATCATAGTTACTTTATGTTAACTAGCCATGCTGCTTATGTTTTATACTGTATGTGAGCTTTGCATTTCTGACTTAATTATACTTTAGGTTTATGTGATAGAGCTCTTGTATACTTAGTTAAACACGTTTCAGTTTAAAGCTAGTTCTTGATTATGCTACACCGATACTAACACTATGTGAGAATTATGTGAGAAATATGGCTTTGGTACATAAATAAAGCAAGTTAAAGAAATAGTTAAATAAAAATAAAAAAATAGAAATGTCTTAAGACAAGCATCTTAATCTGAAAAGATTATGTGCACTTTTGCCGGGATAAACAGCTAAATAATTTATTGTTATGAAATAATACAAAAACATGGCTGATATATATATATAAATATTTATGGCCAATAGGTATGGCAAAATGCTAATTTTGGACCCTGTACTGCAGCTTCAGTATAATCACATTGTCTAAATAAAACTTTCTTTTTCCTGATTTATCACACTGCTTTAGTTCTCACTGGACTGGAATGGTCCAGATGGCAACCTGGCCCTGCGGGCGAGAGGGGCCGACCCTGAAGGGTCCATGGTGGGGTGCGTGTTCGAAGGTGACGGTGTGGAATCCCTGAAGGACATGCGCTGGCATAAGGTGGCTCTGAGTCTGCAGAGAGATGCGGCCTCCCTGCACGTGGACTGCAGCTCCATTGATAGCAAGCCCCTGGAGCTCCGTGGCCAGTTACCCATCAATGGACACACGCTGTTGGGTATGAGGTCTACTGATGCTGCTCCTGTGGAGGTGAGTGATTGAGAACGTATTGTGAAGCTTTCACAGAGAAAGAGGCTTGCCGTATAAGAATGTCAATTAGATGTACGACTGCAGAAGCTTCCGGCTCCTCAGATAATTGAGCACAACACTGCTAATAGAGTAGTCGGAAGTAGATGTTTCTTATAAGCCGGCTTCCCACAGGTTTTGCCCTAGGCATCCTGTCTGCCGGGGAAATGTGGCAGGGGTGTGTCTGTGAATGTGTGAGAGACAGGAAGACTACGGGCGCTTCTCGTCAGGTCTAATGCTACTGAGCTCTCTCAGCTCGAAAAAGATGAAAAGAACAGCCCATGCTAGCCTAACCAAGCTTCATCCATTAATAATTAATTAGTTTGTTAATCCAACCACTTAGCGAAATGATCATGCAAGTGGTCATATGTAAAGCAGTGGGGGTCCAGCATTTAAAAAGCTCATTTTCTTTGTTCTTGCTCTGCTTTTAATATGCTTTCTCTCTTCATCTTTTTTCAGATTGATGTCCAGCAAGTGATGGTGTATTGTGACCCCTCTCTGGCTATCCAGGAGGCCTGCTGTGAGATACCTGGAGCTCGGGTAATAACGGCTGAACTGTTAAAAACACCATAAAATGCTTTTATTCATGGTATTATGCGAAATTTCAAACATGTTTCGTCTAGTGAATTAATTTCTATTAGTATTCGGCTGCTATAGGCTGTTAAATGGCTTTTTATGGCATTGTATAGAGAGCAGGGTGGCAGTTTAAAGTTTAAAATGAGATCTACACAACAAAAACAATGCTTATTTGGACAGTTTTTACTGAAAATCAACAAAAAGTAGATGATGTTAACAAAAAGTAGAAAATTGTATATTTTGCACTGGAACAAAAGGAAAAGGAAATCAATTCACTTCTGTCATTTGATGTCCATTTATTGGCCATTTTGACATTATCAACATTCTGATAAATCAGTCTGTCAGTTTATTTCATTTGTAGCCTAAAGGTTATGGCAAGGCTCAATATTAATGTTTGCTTGCATGTCTTCGTCAACCTCAAAAAAAAAACTGAACCTTAGAGTTGTTATTTAATCATACAATTTAAGAAATAGTTCACCTAAAAAAAAATAATAAAAAAAGTTTTTGGTAATTGAAATAAAGCAAACAATGCTGAAATAAAAAAAATATATAAATGTTAAACAAAAACTAGAAATGTTAACTAAAATATGTTTAACAGTGAGCCAGTTAACAGTGTTATGATACCATGCAGGTAAATTACACTATATAGTTTTACCTTAATGGTTTGAACCTAAGCATAGAACCTAAGAACCTAAGTCCAAGCATAGGTAGAATAATTTTTTAAAGGGTGTGTTTTTCCCAGTATTGTCAAGTAATATTTCACCCAAGCTGAAGAAACATTCGCACATGTTTTCGGTGATCACAGTGGAGGCAAAGCTCATGTTTTGCTGAGGGAATGGATGCGTTCTTTCAGTCAAAAAATCATTGTTGTAGTTGTACTTGATGGATAAAGCCTCAGCAGCGACTCAACTTCCATCGGGGCGGCTGTGGTGGAGGAACAGCGCTTGAGTCATCGATGTGGGAGTGCTGCTTTATTTGAGGATTTGGAATTTGGTGCGTTTCTCCTCTCTGAATTGATCAGAGCTTTGGCAAGGCTTGCTGAATCGAAAAGGCTCACAGGAATGCATCACTTGCAGATAACTTCAGCCTGTATGAAAAGCATACAGCCACCCATAGCCTGCAATAGTAAAGAAGGTAGATCAGGAAATGTCACCTGATAAACTTATTTGACAATGGAAGTGCACATGGGAATAGGTACAGCCAACTCTGAGCTGGCATTTCAAATTTGATGCAATTTTGGATCAGAGGATATTTCACAGCCAAGAACTATTAGACATCATTAGTTACGTGCCAGATGGACCATATTTAGTCTGAAAAGATTATTATTTCCCTTACATTTTAGTTGCCTCTTTATGAGGTAAGGTATGGATAACAAAATCATGTGACTAAAACATCAGGTTGTTGTGTGTGTGTGTGTGTGTGTGTGTCTGTGTGTGTGTGTGTGTGTGTGAGTTTGAATGTAAGACAACAGAGCTCTTTGTGTTCTTTTGTTTTGGGGCGAATGCTCAAAGCTCCCTGCGAGCAGTGTTCAAAATGGAAACAAGGGCAACTATTTCCCCCTTGAATGCATGTGCTCTTATGTGGCTTTTAAAAGCAGAGGAGTCAGTGATTACATCTTGAGATGCAGAGGAAAAGATGTCTTGCATCATAAAATGCCTTGAAAGACCACATTTGTATCAATACTAGGGAGTGTGCTTGAGAAGGATTTTCTTTTTTTAATTTAAATCAAATCCAGTGTTGTTTTATTTATATACTATTATGGTATTTATTCATATTAGCTTTTATTTGTATATTTTTAGTTTTCATTGTAATTTTGGCTTAAGTTTTTGCAATTGTGTTATTTTATTTATTTATTTATTTATTTTGCAATTTTAGGCAACTAACTGAATTTTCTAATTTCTAAAGTTTTTTTTAAGTTTAAAATTTTCATCCAATACTTATATTATACTTCAGTTTATTTCAGTTACTGAAATGTTTTTGTAATAGTTTAATTTTAGTTCAAATCGGATTGATCTGTGTTCTTTGTGCTTCCGTAGTGCCCACCGGATGCTCCCAAGAGTCGAAGAGCCGCAGAGAACCAGGTGGAGTTTGTGCCCAATCCCTTCACTCAGGTAAATTAATCTGACTATTACAAATTCTCAGTCTTTTGCAATTAATTTGTAGAAATTTTGTTGTGCAGTGCATGAACTCATTCATTTGCAAAAACAACCCTTGATATTGCACTTAAAAATGAGCCACTGAAACTGTGCAAGGGCCTCTAATGAAAAGATCTTACAGAAATTAAGAGAGGGGTGCTTAGTTATTGAATGTGGGATCCTGATCTTGAGATGGTTTGAAGTGTTTGA
Organism: Sinocyclocheilus rhinocerous; assembly: GCF_001515625.1. Classification (NCBI taxonomy): domain Eukaryota; kingdom Metazoa; phylum Chordata; class Actinopteri; order Cypriniformes; family Cyprinidae; genus Sinocyclocheilus; species Sinocyclocheilus rhinocerous. The sequence goes on from NW_015651328.1 coordinate 559,596, forward strand.
AGACACACACGTACTTGCTCTCAGTGGGAGCTAATAAGGGGGCATAGACTGAGGATGCATCCATGCATCCATGCGTTCAAAAGCAGCAAGAATGCAATGGAATGGATCACATTGAAGAGGCCTCAAGATGCATTTTTAAATGAGCTGTATATTTTTATTCAACACGCTATTTTAAAATGCAACATAGATATATAATAACGAAATACATCCATCAAATGCATTTGTGCACATTAGCCAACAATTAAAAATGGTGTGGACCAAACAAATCTTGTGTGCATGCCTCTGAAAGCCCAAAGAAGTAATCTTCCTAAAATAGGTTTGCCAGGCTCTTTAGGTGAATATACTACTGATATTAATGTGCAGCACCCGGTTGAGTTTTTCATACTTTTCCCCTGTTAAAACACTTGAATGGTGCATCCCAGCAGTATTACAGCACATACATAGATGACAAGATGAGCTGAAGATGTAATGTAGGCTGATAAATATTTCTCATCCTGATAAATTCGACATAAAATGACACAGTTAGTGGCCATTAAGCGTCCCACTAGCAGGCAGTTGAATGAGCTCTTCTGTAGAAACTGGAAATTAATGTGAATTCTTGTGAACAATGCCCAGTGGGCCGTAGAAATGCTGAAATCAAACGTTCTCTGCTTCCGCAGCTCTTTTATTTTTAATACTTGCTCTTTCGCTTCTTGTCTACGCATATTTGCTCTTGCATCTACATGTTGTCCTTTATGCTCTCTCTCTTTTTCTCTCCTGTTATTAGTGGTAATTTTGAATCTCTTCTGAAATATTATATTATATTATATTATAAATGTAACATTTCTTTCACAAAGTTGACAGCAGGCTGTTATTATCAACCTTAATTTTATGGAAAAAGAGAAAATCAGGCATTTGGCTAAATACCTCCTATGTGTTTCATGGAAAAAGAACAAGCATACAGGTTTGGAGTAACAGAGGGCAGAGTAAATGATAGAGTTTGGGTGAACTATCCCTTTAAAACAATCCTACTGCTAGCCAACCATACACTATAAACAAAACTCTATCAAAGTTGCAAGGAGTAGAGCTAAAGTTTACATCAGCAGCTATGAGTAAACACAATTTGACTGCTGAAAAATCACATCTTTCTGCATTTCTGTGTCTCAGTCTTCTCCAAGAATAACCTTAAGTATTTTCCAGATAACAATGACTTCCACTTAAACCCGGTATTTGCTATTTTCCCCTGAAAACACAATTCATCAGCAGTTTCTCAGTGCTAACGCAAGCTGTGCATATGGGGGGATAACTTGTCCTCTGTGGAAAAGAGGATTTGTGATGTTTGTGTGGGCTGCTCTTGTTGTTTCTCCTGGCAGCAGTGAGTCATGATCATTAGCAGGGCTAATAAAAAGCTGGTTGGTGAAGGTACTTCAGCTGGTCTCCAACTGGTCACATATCTTCCCCGCTTGCCACGTGGATTGTTCTTATACACTCACACATGTGACATAATTACATCCAGAGGGCTCTGTATTGGAGCCAAACACACTCAAAGCGGTTTGTTACGTTGTTGGTCACACGTACACCAACATGAAGTGTCTCCTCAGCTCACGCTTTGGGTGGATAAACGTCTCAACACTAATCACTCTCCGTTCTCTCACGAGAACAGTAGGAGATTTGAGGTGGAAATGATATAAAATGGTTTTGTGGTGTAAATGCTCTTTTAATCTTTGCTGCTATACTGACAGAGGAATTAGCTCCATTGGTACATATTAGAAGTATCACTTTGTGTGCTTTTGTGCCACTTTCTGTCTCGGTATTTACTCATTTTATCCCTCTGATAAAATGTTAGCAGCTCTAACAAATTAATGTTTGACCATGCCAGCCAAATTGAGCAATTGTCTGAATTTAGACAGCATTGCACAATTTATACACTCTAAGCATAATTATTATCTTACTTTCAAGCAAACATATTTACTGAGAGAAATTAGCTTGAGAAGCAAACTTACATACAGTAAGATATAAAAAAATATATATATATATATTTTTTTAATCAAATGGGGTAAGAAAAATTAACTTATTCTGTGAAAAGTCTCTTTATAATATCTTACTGTCTTACACTTCTTTTTCTGCTCAAAAAAATTATCTAAATACTTAATTTAATTTACTTAGTATATTTTAAGAAAATGCATTTATTCATTGAAAAAAAGGACAAAAATACGACTTAAATTTTCCAGTGCATGCTTTTTATATATCTTTCCAAAAGTTACTCCACTTAATTAAACACATTTATATTTATTATATATTTAATAAAATAAATAGTGTATATCTTCAATATATTTGCGGTTGCATTTTAAAGAAACTGCCATGTTTTGCCGACGTGTACATGAGATCATGTACAAATTATGGTAATTTTGTGCATGTTTGTTAATTTGTGGAATTCTTCCATATACAGTCTTTACCAGACAGCACCACAGCTGTGAGCTCAAACTCAGCACAGCATACTTCCAGCCCTTTCCTTTATTTATCTGTTAGAGGTACACATGCGCAGACAGGCCAAAAAAAAAAATCTCACATGCTCCCATGTTTTCCCTTGACCCAGGTTACTGTCTAGTACCATAGCAGTCTGTGTTTTAAGACAAATTGTAATGAGTTCCAGACTGTGTTGGATGCTGCTAGCATTAGCCTACTTCTGTATTAACCCCTTCCTCCTATACAGATCCTCAATTCGCCCCGCATTAAAGTCCCTTAAAAGCACAGCATTCTTCTGTCATCGCATTCTTTTTCTGTTGAGCTCACCGGCTGGGAGAAATTCATGAGCTGAGAGCCGCACGGTTGCAGCTAAACAAAGTTTCCTGCATTATTCATGTGCTCATTCCACCAGGGTTTTTTGAACAGGTCATCACAATTCTCTTCCATCCTGTGCTAGACTGTAGCTGTATGGACAACATGTCCATTTTGTGTTCTCTGTGGAACCCTGTTTTTAGCGTTTGTGCATGCGTGCATGCGTGCATGCACTCTCAGCAATTTCTAAACTGGATCTCAGGGTACGGCCGGAGATTAGGTAACCGAGCACTTTCCTTTTTCATGCCTGTCCAGTCTGATTAGCCTTACCGATGCTGTGTTTGCTTTCTCTGCTCGGACATGACTCGAGGATTTACTTTCACATCTGCTCCACAAACACATCTTTTGTTTTTCTGCCTGTCCCTGGTGTTCTCTTTAAATCATGTCCCTCCTCACTGCACTTCCCCCTCTCCATTCCTTCCAGTTCTCCTCCCCATTTGCTCTCCATCAAAAGAGTTTCATATTCTCTGTTGATCATACGGATGAAACTCTGTAACGGTAAAATGACAATACAAACAAATCTAGATAACACAAACACTTGTGAACGTGCCAACTTCAGGTCAGCAGAACTTTGTTAGGTAAGCATGAAAAGTGAGAGATGGCATATTATGTACATAGGCATTGTTAGGCCCTATTTAGGGGGCTTCAGCTCTTCTTTCATCTCATTCCCCCCCTAAAAAAATTGTGTTTATGTGATCTCTCTTCATGTTTGCTGAAAACCACAGCTGCAGTAAGATAACTATGGTTAATAGATCTGTATCTACTTTGGATTCATTGCATTTTAAAGTTTGTAACATGAAAGTGCATATTGATTATGAGGACTGTCATCGTTTTTTTTTTTTTTTATCTGACATTCTTTGTCAATTTCTTTGTTTTTATGTTCTACAGGCAATTCTCGGATCCAAGGAACTGGCAGAAAAAGTAAGTCATTTGAATTAAGTCAGCATAAAATCACTTATTTCTATTTGCCATAAACAGCAACAGGCAGTCCCAATTATAAGGCTTCAAACCTGACAAAAATAATTGTGGCCCCAGCAGATTTCACCCAATAGCTATAGAAATTCAGTTTAATTGGTAAGTAAATTGCTGCGTGCTGAGTTGCAGTGGGAAGAACATTGACACTGACCCTGACAAACTCATGAGATAATTTACTACTGATAGTAGAGCATATTGTGTAATATTACACCACCTGGAATTAGAGGGACTTGCTTTTGCTTGGTAAATGTGCTTCTCTGGCACAATACGAGAATAACGCCCATGTTTCGTACATAAAACGCTTGTCTGTTTGTCACCTTTACCCCTCTCTGCACCCACTCAACACTCAGCTCATTTTTATGACTCATAGAAAAAAGGTATTACCTTCTTTCAAATAAAAAGGCAAGGGCAGAAAATGTCAGTATTTGAGTGGGATGCGAGTGGGACTTTTTTGGTTTTGATTCGATTCACAGAGCTAAACAATGGGTCAACGGCCTTGTCTCAAATTGTTGTGGACCAGTGTTGTTATTGTTAACTAAAACTAAACTATTAAATATCATTTTCAGTAATGTAAATAAAGCTGAAATAAAATATGAACATTAGATGAAAACACACACACAAAAACTAACACGAATTTACAAATAAATAAAGCTTAAAAATTCTAAAAGCACTGAAATTACTATAAAAAAGTTATGAAGAAATAATAATAATAAAAAAAACTAATAAAAATGTCAAGCACATAAGAAAATGAGTAAACTTAAATTCAAATGAAAGTTGAAAATATAAAAACATATTATCAAAATATTGATAAATACTTTATAGTATAATCAGTTGCGGAGCCAGGGTGTTTTTATAGGGGTGGCCAGGGCGGGGCCAGCAACCAGTCTGGGGTGGCACAGAAATCTTCATTATTTCAATATAAAAATGTGATTGACTATAAAGTATTGGACTGTTTTAGTTCCTAAGACACAACTGAATAATTTCTACTAAATTGTATTTGAGATATTTGTGAATTAGATCAAGTAATGCTGAGTGAATATGAGCCATGAGCACGGTAAAACAGCTGTCAGGACAGGAAAGTTTGTTTTACTGACATATAGCCTACGCCATCTCATCAGACCGCAGTTCACTGTTGTTCTACTGAAGCTCATTTGGCACATGTTCCTTAATTTACGCGCTCGTTTGACTTGCGCCTGGTGCTGAGGCGAAGTTGAAGCATGCGTCTACGTTTGATGTGGTCATAAAGAGACCCGGCAGTTCCGCGTCTTAATAAATGCATTTCTTGTCAAAGAAAGGGACAAAAACAGTTTTGAGTGGGGTGGCCAAAGGGGTGGCCAAGCTTAGGTCAGTGGTGGCCACAGTCACCCCTGCCTCCGCCCCTGAGTATAATTAACACTGTTTTGGATTTGGGGCCTATGCATCTATGAAGTCCACAACACCACAGGTGTTCTTTTTGTCATGCGAACAATCTCACATTTGCGGAATCTTTCAAAAGCTGATCTTCCTCCCTTTTCTTGAAACAAAAAAGCACAAATCGAGGTTACATTGAGGACCTTACAGTGGAAATAAACAGGTGCACTTTTGAAGGATTTAAGCATCTTTTTACAGCCATTTTAGAGTTTTAGGTGTTACAGTAGGCCTATATTGTCATTGCAAATATTTTGTAAAATTGTATATAACTGCATAGAAAATGTGATGCATAGAAAAGTGATTTTTTTTTTTCTTCACACAAGTTTAATGTTAACATGCATATTCTTTACGTCTTTACGACTTAAAAAAAAAAAGTATTTGAATGATTATGGATCGGCACTATTCACCATATTGTAAATGCCTCATTGTAGCCTAGATTTTTGCTTTTTTAAAGAAAAGAAGTGCAAGTTGAAAATAAATTTGTTGATAATCGATATCTTGCCACAAATGCTGTTGATTGAGCTTATATTATATTGAACCCAGAATATACCTCTCTACAGCATTGAGTGCACAATCGGTCAGACACACAGACTCTCTTAAAGCGATATCGTCTCTAACAGTAGAATATAAACTTGCATGTAAATCCATTCATTCATGCGAACAGAGGGAGTGCGGGAAAATCTCAAAGAGTTGATTTTCATCATGTAGCTTTCTTCTGTGTGCACCTCTGGAAAAAAATGAATCAGCCCAGCGTGTCAGCCAACCGTTCTCAGAGCTGCGGCACAGAGACGTGCCACTTCCTCTCCTTCGCTCTTACCTCACCACATCAATGCACGTTAACTGCCTGTTGGCTGAGCAGGACTGGACGTGTGGTAGATTTTGTTTTAATTGTGCTCTTCCGCTAGAAACTATAGCTATTTATAAGTATTTGACTTTGCGTGTCCCCCCTCCCTTATAGCTTTGCAGCAGGCGTTGGTGAACATTGCCGTGAGGAATCTTCTGTTCCTATTGATCTTTGTCTCCCGTGAGAGAACCGTGGCAAGCTGAAATGACACGCAGTAGTGCACCCCCGATTCTGCACTCCTATGCCGATTAACGTTATGTTGCACTGCCACCCGCAGGCCAACATCTGTAACAATATCAAAAGCAAAGCTGGTTTAAAGTAGAGTGGAGCAAAATACTATTTCAAAACTCAAACCTTAGAAAAAGACATTGTCATGGATAGGAACAACCTGGTTTTCTCTTTTTTTCCAGTGTGCAGGATGTGTACTGCTCAATGAGGAATCAAGTGTGGGTATTAACGTTCAGTTCGTCATGTGTGCAGCATGTTTAATGGCTATGTAGGTAGGCAGCAGGATTTGCATGTATGAGCGTGCATGAGTGCTGCGCTATCACGCCCTTGGAAAGAGATGCATTTATGTCTTTGAAAAATCTGGCAAAGTTTCATGATACTTGTTAAGTATGAATGTTTAAAGGTTGGCCAGGCTTGCGGCTGCCTTGGAGGAAGTTTTATAAGACCATTATGAGAAGCAGCTACCAATGCACTTGCAAACCCACATGCACCGTCTAGTGTTCTTAATGCATTTCGCTTGGCAGAAAAATTCCCAGATTTAAGGTTTTTGTGCATTGTCAGATATTTTTGCACAGTTTCAAAGATTGACCACCTCACATGCTCTTTTCCATATTTGCATGTACAAAATTGAAATCTTGGCACGGTAAACACACTCGTTGTATTTGTTTTATTTTTTTTGCTTAACAGCTTAATCCAAGCTGGTCTTTTCAACAGGGAGTTCATATGACATTATGTTACAAACATGCAGTACATAGATTTTTTTTATTGTATTGCAGGTTATTCAGGAAGGCTATGCGGGTCAGCCAGGCCTCAAAGGAGAGAAGGGCAACCAGGTAAGAAATGTCAAACATTGAATCATAACGAACGAGTGTGTTTGTGTGATAAATCCCACTCTCTGTCCAGGCTTGCTGGGAATAAATGACTGCAGCACTGTTTATTTTGGCATTCAGGGATGTTGATGTACGTTAATATGGGGTATTGTTCCTTAAATTGTTTTAAAAAATATTTTTTTCACCTCACAGGGTTTGGACTGTACTGGTGCTGGAGTTCCTGGACAGGTGAGTCAATATGTTTTTTGCCTTGAAAATTACCTTCCTGGCACAGACCGATCATTTGAAGTTATGAATTAACTGTCCTCTTTAAAATAAACATAATAAATATGTTTTACAGTCATAGTAAATAGTTAAATATTAATAATTATGGTTATTATTAATAACAATAATAATGATATAACTATATTACAATAATACTAAGACTACATGCAACTCATTTATTGTGTGTGTGTGTGTGTGTGTGTGTGTATACAGTATATATGA
>NW_015651328.1:567204-567374 GCF_001515625.1 Sinocyclocheilus rhinocerous
GTTTATTTTGGCACATTATACAAATGCTTCATTAGGAGCTAGCTTCTGTGCCAATGATCCAGCTTGGCCAACTACTCAAAAGTGTCATTATTACTGGCATCATCTCTTAATATATTAATAACATTAATGAATAACCTTGCATCAAGACAATATTAAGATTCTTCAGGATG
>NW_015651328.1:567777-574981 GCF_001515625.1 Sinocyclocheilus rhinocerous
ATATATATATATATCCACATAACACTTTGAGTGAAAGTTGCATGTCTTAGTATTATTTTTGTGTTATTTCCCGGTTTAAATTAGATGATCAATTCCAGATTTTCTCTGTGGTCTCATATTTTTGGCCTCCACTGAATGTGATTTAGTCACTTGGGTGACATGCTGTATTTGTGTGTTTTAGTGCTTAGAAGGTGCTAAAGGGGAGAAAGGAGAGAAGGGGGAGTCGGTAAGTGTGTGTGCCAACCTTGTCTTGGAGAGAGAGGTGATCGAATTTTGGTTCAACAGGCTTCACTGAAGCAGAGGGGATATCTTGATACTATTTCTAGCTATTGATTCACCCATTTCTCATTCTCTTACATTTCAGGGTCTGGCTGGCAACTGGGGAGAAGCTATAGGAGTGAAGGTAAAGGAAGACACCACCGTGTTGATATGACTGTTAATGAGTGCAGTAGAGCTTGCAAGCAGCTGATCTCCATTTCTGTCTGTCTGTCACTCTCATACACATACTCAGGGTGACAAAGGGCAGAAAGGAGAAATCGGAGCCCCAGGTCTGCCCGGAAGTCCAGGCAAAGACGTAAGTAGCTAGCATTTGATCTGAAAGTCAAAGATGCTCATATTTATGTCCTACTTTATGTACATTATGTATACCAGCTCCCCTCCTGAGTCTCCTTCAGACGTGTTGATGTATTTCAGTGTCTCACTGCAGGAATATACTCAAAAGACAATTGTATAGCATGCACAGTATGTCTCTGTGCACATATTTTAATTTTAAAAGGATGCAAGAGTCCCTTTCCTTTTATATTGTTTAAAGTGGCTCCATATATTCACAGTGATCTGCTGCAAAAAGCATGATGCATTAGACTCTTACCCATATACTCACTGCTGCCTTTTCTTCTCATTAGATATCTCTTTGGGTGTTAAATCTTTTTAATGCTGCATAGATTACATAAGCCAACAAAGAGCCACAAATCAATGCAGCCTCATTGATTCTTTTAAATGGATAGTCAGGTCGCATTACACTTAATCTTTTCTATTCTGTATACAAAGCATGCTAAGGGGATGGCGGCTATGGCCAAGCTGACTAATTCCATATTTGGAATTTGCTTTTAAACTGTTTATCTATCTAAGCCTCGAGTCATCTGTGAACTGACTTGTTTGATTCCTGTTGGAGGGTTGTTATATAAGCAGTGTGATACTGCCAATGCCAGCGTTTGAAATGAACTCAAGCTAATGATCTTTTATTGGTCTTGGCTGTCACAGGGTCGAGCTAATCCTATTTGTGTGGTGGGCCCTAAAGGACAAAAGGTAAAACGGACTGATCCTCTTGGGATTAATTTAATGGTTTTCTGGGATACTATAAATGAACTAGTTTTGTGGTGTCATTATCTTTAGTGCTTGTTATGCACAGCAAGTGTTTCTCAGCGCTGATTAATTCACAGGGTTTTCCTGGTGTAGTTGGTCCAGAAGGGCTTGCAGGAGAACCAGGCCGGCCAGGACCTCCAGGACCTCCTGGAGTTGGGAAACCAGGACCACCAGTAGGATGATTTATCATTTAAATACAATATTTATAGACAATATTTTTGAGTTTATTGGATAGAAAATAGAGCCGACCTCCAAAAACTGGAGCTGCAAAAATCTGCCAACTGCAGAAAGTTTTTGAGTTTCTGAGAAAAACTGTAACTGATTTATTTATTTATTTATTATTATTATTATTTATTTTTGTATTGTCAATCAATGTTTTTGGAACAACTTTTCAGCTTTGTTTTGTTCTGCCAATACATTTTCATACTTTTTTTTTTTTTTTTTCCCTCTCATTTCTGAATTGGCAAAAATCTAAAATAATCAGACTGCTATAATATAATCAGGCTATATTAAGAATAGTATACTCCTCTGCATACTACATTAGCATTTATGCAGTATGTATGTGTTCTGCACTATCACTATTCCTGTAGCATGAATGTGTAGACCTACAGCATTTGCTAGAATATTTGGTATACAGCAGAAAAATGCAACACACTGACCTGTTGACCTTTAATTTACAATGATCAAATTTAATTAAAAATGACATTTTGTCACTTATTATTTGATCAGACTGACAAGAGTTTAAATATTTTACACCAAAATTGGATTTTAAAAAAATGAGATTTTGGGGTATTTTGAAGTATACACTAGTGTTCAAATGTTTTAATAAAAGATTTATTCAGCAAAGGTGCATTAAATTGATCAAAAGTGACAGTAAAATATTTATAATCTTACAAAATATGTATATTTAAAATAAATACTGTTCTTTTGAACTTCCCATTCATCAAAATATCCTGAAAAAGTGTATCAGTTCCCACAAGAATATTAAAGAGCACAACTGTTTTCAACAAAAGTAGTAAGAAATCATCATATTAGAATGATTTCTGAAGGATCATGTGACACTGAATACTGGTGTAATGGCTGCTGAAAATTCAACTTTGCATCACAGGAATAAATGACATTTTACATATATTTACTAAAATAGAAAACAGTTATTTTAAATTATAATAATATTTCCAAAATATTACTGTTTTTACTGTTTTTTGATCAATTGCAGCTTTGGAGAGATTAAGAGACTTTTTTTCAAAAACATTAAAAAAATCTTACCAACCCCAACCTTTTGGTCAGTAGTGTGTATATGATACAATTTAATAATCAACATATAATTTGATGTCATGTGACACACTGTACATTTTGTATTCTAATGGTGTTAAAGCATCTATTGTTGCATATTGTGCGCTGTTTAACATACAAAAAAAAAAAGGATACTAAGCATTTTACAGTTATTAGTATACTAGTTTTTTATTTTGTCCCCTTTTACCTCACAGGGGCCCCCTGGTGGACCTCCAAGATCTAAAGGAGAGAAAGTATGTTTACTAATATATGTTTTCCTGCTTTGACCACAAAGTGATCAGGATGTTAAATATATTTTTAATGAAAATGTACCATTAGCTTTCTTGAATCCATTGCAAAGTTATATCTAATAATAACAAAACATTCTGTCCATTTCTAGGGGGATTCAGGGATACCTGGTGAAGACGGAAAGCCTGGAGAACCTGCAAGTGCATTTTTTTTTTCTCATTTTGACCTATAGAGGGATGTCAATGTGAAACGATGGCGTGTGCTGAATCGTTAAGACAGAAGATGCTAATTATCCTGATTTTCTATCACTATCCTGATTGTTCTGTCACTGTAAGCGACAAAATATGTTTACTATCATCAGCACCATAATTAATTTTATTACCACTGGAGCTATCAGCGCATAATTTGCATTTGCAACTCAATGAGCTTCTGCGGTTCTAATCTTCATGCATACCCAATGACGTGGTTTGTTTTGCTGACAGGGTCCGAGAGGTCCTTGGGGACCTAAAGGTGAGAAGGTAAGTCTAAGCAGTCCGAGTTTGAGATTCTGCTTGAAAATTACTGTTGCTTGTTATGAGTCTGCTCAGAATTCACAGAAAGTCACAGTGCATATTCTTGACTGTTATTGCTTTATTTTTAAAAGTTACAGTTCCACCAAAAATTATTACACATAATTTACTTACTCTCATGTTGTTCCAAACTCATATGACTTGCTTTCTTGCTTGTGACACAAATGTCCAATGCCATTTTCTCCATAGTATGAAAGTCATACCTGTGTTTTTTTAGCATTATTTATATACTAAAGGGTTGGGTCCGAGTCCACCTTGTTGAGTCTGAGTCAAGTCCTGGTTTTTAAACAATTGAGTTTGAATAGGAGACCTGCATTTATGTATTTTTATCTTAATTTTATGTTGTTACTTATTTTTTTTATCTTTTATGTTACACATGAATTCATCTGTACTCTGAAAAATGTTTGTGTTCAAAATGTCAGAGTCTGAGTTCATTCATAATTGCAAGTCAGAGTACCCCAACTCTAATATACTATTATTATTATAATAATAATTTGTATTAACATTTTGAATTTCATTTTAATTCTAGTTAAATTTTTAGTCATTTTGTTATGTGCTTTTTGTCATTTTTTATATGACTATTTATGTTTAATTTATTTTTATTAATTTTTTTTTTCAGTTTTCATTCAGTTTCTTTTATTATTATTTTTTTTGTATTTCCATTTAGTAGTTTTAGTGTTTCAACATACCTGTATTTCAGTAAGGGTTTTTAATTTCTGTTTACTTTAAGTTTTTCTTTTAATTAGGGGTTCAAGCGTGTAGTGCTGAAACCGTATTGTAATTGTTAGAATGGCCAAGGATCAGCAATCTCCACATAAAACTGATCGGGCAGACCAAACTGTAAGTCGTAGAGACTTGAAACTTGGAGGGATTGTAGTACTCACACCGTCTACAACGTCACCCAGGCATGCCCCAATCGGCCTGACGGGGGTGCTACAGAGATCAAAAGTACAAAATTGCTCATAACTCTCCTAAAACTTTAGTCGCAGGCTCAAGTGCCTTATGTCGTTGGAATCATTGGCTCACGATGGACAAAACACATGGCATTCATCACCCTGGTGAAATTTTTGGGTATTTTGGATTTTTTGAAAAACCTACTTTTGGAACCTAACCAGTTCAGAAGTATTCTCTGGAGAGTGAATATCAATAATTATCAAAAAAAAATTTAACTTTCAACTCACCGTCACAAAGGGATGCCAAAACATTAGAAAGGGGCAGGGCCACTTTTACTAAAGAGGGGAAAAAACATTAAAACGGCTACAACCATGCAACCATTTGTCCGATCAACATGAAAATTGTATGCAGTGTCTTTGTCTAAAGTGCCACAGGTGTCTATATGGACATTTGTGTATCTCAAAAAACATGGCCGCCATTGGCCAATGAAGTTTGAACACCTACTGGACAAGGTTAACGGAAGTCGATCGGAATGAAACTCAGTAGGCCTGTTTGACTCATGGCCCTAAAGGTCTGTGAGATATTTGAAAGAAATCAGACTCTGCGGGGGTGATATCACATTTTTCAAGGGTGTAAACGACTGTATATTCCGCGGTTTTTCACACATACACATAATATTCATATCAACTGATAGACCTCCTCATTCCGAACAGCTTTGCCTCTAGAAACACTGCTGTCAATCAAATTGTTTGTTAAATAATTGAGATTATGTAGCTATTATGTAAAACTATTTTTGGGAACTAGTACTAGGTTTTTCGCTCAATCTCGAAAAAAGCACTGTGGTACAGTTATCTGGACTCTCTAGGTCTTGACCCTTTTGGGTAGCTATAATATACCCAAAAGCCTATAAAGTCTAAATGAAAACTCAAAACATCACGAAACTAGGTGAGCACATGCAACAGGTGATTCTAAACAAGCATGCAAAGTTTTATGGAGATCGGACCACAGGTGGTGCTATAACAGTTAAAAAGGCTTCTAAACGTCTCAGGTTACACATGTAACCATGGATCCCTGAGAAGGGAACGAGACACTGCGTCCTCTAGCGGTCACTATGGGGAACACCATAGTGACCACTAGAGGACGCAATTCAAGTTCCCTTGGAAGGGAAACACTCTATTTCTACGGTAAATGACCTCAAATTGCAGAAAATGTTCATATATTCACGCATACACTAGATTTTCACATCATACAATCGATCTCCTCATTCTGAACAACTTTGCTTCTAGGACCACTGCTGTCAATCAAATTGTTATTTAAATACTTGGCATTATTATTAAAAAACCTTCTTTTGCGAACTACTCCTAGGTTTTACACTCAACCTCAATAAAACAACTGTAGTAAAATTATCTGGACTCTCTAGGGCAATAATTATCAAAAAATGTTGAACTTTCCTATCTGGATGGCTGTAACAGGGTCATTTAGAAAATGGGTGTTGCCAAATATACCCCAAAGCCTATACATCCTAAATGAAAACTCAAAACTTCACAAAAATGGGTGAGCACATGCGGGAGTACAATTCTATGGACACTGAAGGTCAATAATTATCAAAAAAAAAAAAATCAACTTTACACTTTGGTTAGCTATAACAGGGTCATTTTTAAAAGGAGCATGGCCAAATATAGGCTTAAATGCCTTAAAGTGCTTGAACCCTGTTAATCGCTGCTTGCAGCTGTATTATTTATATTTTATTTCAACTTTATTTCAATTAACAAAAATATTTTTAATAGTTTTAGTTTTAGTTAACCATAATAACCATAATAAAGTCATACAGGTTTAGAACAATATGAAGGTGAGCAAATGATTAGAGAATTTTCATTTTTAGAGGAACATTCCATTTAATATGCTTTTTTCTGTCTTCAGGGAGATCCATGTGAACCATGTCCAGTGGTCTCTTCCAACTCTACTGGCAACACTGTGGCCTTTCAGAGCAAGCAGGGACCTAAAGGAGAACCAGGGGCCCCAGGCAAAGGAGAGCAGGGTCCACCTGTGAGTTCACTCTCGAAACCACTGCTTGTGTTTATCACAAAAAACTAGAAACAGTTTAGCATGTTTGATTAAATGTCACTGTTTAGCATCCTGAAACTGCTTTTATCTTCCAATACACAATTCGGTGCCTGGTAGACACTTAATCATTGCAAAATATCCAGCTGACAGTGCTGTTCACCTCAGTGGGCCCGCCATATTTGTGTTTGCCAAGCTCAATGAAATAAGCCAACAATCAGCGAGGTCTTTTTCTCCTGCTGTTGTTGTGTTGAATGAGAAATGCTGTCGCCATTCCACTACCCTCTCGCAGGGAGAACATATTTTCTATCATGCTTCATTATACCTTAAGAAACATTGAGGTCTCTCTTATCATCCATGAAATCCATAAACTTTTCCCCCCTCAAAGTTTCGACCACTTACTGTGTCAGATTTAATTTTACTCAATGATTACGGTAAAGGCCTCTCCATTTTTTTAGCCTATTAAAATTTCTCCTCTCTGTTCTTCAGAAAAAATTCTGACAAAAAAAGGATTCTATGCAACATACCATAAAGCGCTTGTTCGCATTTCTCTGTAATGATTTCCAATACCATCACAATATATTCCTCATACCTATTTATGGGACAGAGAGTGAGAGTGTGGGATGCAGAATGTGATTGGGTGCAAATGCGGGACATTTACAGTTGCGGTCATGATTAGCGAGACTGATGCTGATACTTGTATGCCTCTATTTTCATAGGGCCTTGCAGGACTGGATGGTAAAGCAGGACAGAAGGTGAGTTTTTTACTACTTACTTGCTGTTTCTTACTGCATAGA
>NW_015651328.1:575097-594061 GCF_001515625.1 Sinocyclocheilus rhinocerous
AACACACACACACACACACACACACACAGAGACAATGAAATAGGCCTTCAATTTTATGTTAATAGCTGCTTCCTGTTGCAGAGCTTTTTCTCAAAAGTCAGCAGCTGTGTGTTGTGACAACTACAGCACATTGCAGTGTATTCCAGACTAAACTACTGCCGTTTTATTATTATTATTTTTTTTTCAAATTCAATAGTGCTGAGTCACTGAAAATGTCATCCAGAGTTTGAGCCATTTTTACAAACTGTCTTGCACATTGTGATTCTTTCACAGGGAGAGCCAGGAGTAGACGGGGCCAAAGGCGAAAAGGTGAGTCTGCCAGGCGTTGGCATGAAAGATGAAGAATCTGTTCACTGTTTGTGAATTGCTTGACACTTGGAGAAGTTCTGAAGCAAAATTAAGCTGCAAAGTCTTGCCATCTTTGTTCTCTTAGGGTGAACTATGTTCTGGCTGCCCTAGCATTGGAGAAATTCCAGTGGGCATTTTGAATCCAGCTCAAAAGGGAGAGAAAGGAGATCCAGGTGCTGGACAGAAAGGAGAGCAGGTGAATGTGATGGAGTGATTGCTCATTAACATCCAGCACACAGCCTTTAAAAACTTCCCACAAGTCCTGAAGTGCAGTAAATTACAATGCAAGCAGTTTTTGATATCCACTTCTGTGGTTGTGTATGAGTGTGTAGGGATGCATATATTGGCTTAAGCATAATCGCAGACAGCCCTGATCTGCGTAGCTCCTCACAGATATAAGCCTCAGCGCAGATATAAGCCTCAGGCACAAATGCTTTTTTAAAATTATTGTAACGTCAGATTAGGGAATTAATCAGCCAAGGCTTTAATTTCATGTCTGTTAAGCAAGAGAATATGCGCTGATATTCTCTGCTTTTCTTTTTCTTTTCTTTCTTTTTACTTGATTTGCATGTACAGGGAGAACCAGGTCCAAGTGGCTTTGCTGGACTAAAAGGGGAAAAGGTAAACCTAATAAATATTTATTCACTAGGATGCTAAATTTCTACATTTTCGAATGGTTTTAAGGTTGTTAAACAGCATTATAGATAGGTACACATGCACATGCAGTGACCCCGAAAAGTATTTGGACACTTAAATGTGTGGATGTCATTATTTTAGGTAATTAAACAAAGCATTTCACAAAAATAAGTTGGTTGTCAGATTTAGTGGAACATCGCTGTACTTAACGTGATGAACTAAATTACTACTGTACTCTCTAGGGCACCTGTGTGGAGAGAAACTGACTTCCTACATCCATTAAAAATGACCTTGGGCTAAAAGTTAGTTCTGAGAAAAGTTAAGAGGTTTTTTTGTTTTTTGTTTTTTTTGTCCAGCGCATTGATATTCATATGCTTAAATGTGGCTTATGTGTCCAAATACTTTTTTGTAGACACTGTGCATGTCTATAGTGTATGGTAATTATCAAAGGGAAATAATCTTTAGCACAGAACATGTTTTGCATTCTATTGCATTATAAAATAATGTAGTCATTTAAGAAACTACGAACAATTTTCTGAAGTTGCTTGTCTCACACTTGACACTCTGTTTGGTTATAGGGTAATGCAGGCAGCAAAGGAAATGAGGGGAAAACTGTAAGTAACCTTTTTTAATTTGTATATATTATTTTTGTTTTTAACTTGCATCTGTGATTTATGACTGACCTCAGCATTAGATTAATGTGCAGATGCTGATGTTTTTTAGGGCAAACCTGGTCCAAAAGGGTCAAGTGGAAATAAAGGAGAGAAGGTGATTAAGCTCAACTCAGACTTTGGTACTCTGCATTAATTTTAAAGTGTTTAGATTGCAGCCTCACAGCACCAGGAGACATAAATAAATTATATATATATATATATATATATATATATAGAAAATGCATTAAACTAACTGCATTTTTACTTGTGGTGTATATTTTTTACAGGGTGATTCTGGACAACCCGGTATAGCGACACCTGGTCCAAAAGGTGAAAAGGTAAGTGAATCTTTTTACACAATGATTTTCTCTCCTTCAATACAAGTGTATTGTGGATGTGTTTACGTGGGACAAAAACAACATGTGCCTTGTATTTAAGGGAGACTCATGTGGCGTGTGCCAAACCACTACCTCTGAGGTGGGAAGTGGCCTATCTACGATAAAGGTTACAGGGGAACGTGGCCATCCAGGACCTCCAGGTCCACCAGGAGAAGGAGTTGAAGGCAAACAGGTAAGCCTGACTATTTTATGATCGCTTTATATTGGAGGAGGCAAGGGTGGTGTGTTGCTTCTAGTGTATCAGCGAATACATTTTTAATTTGAGAAGCCCAAAACACACTGACCCTGTTTTCCAAATGGATGTTTCAACAGGGGCCACCAGGTCTACAAGGTTTCGAAGGAGAGAAAGTAAGTTAATTATATTTTAAAGCTGTGCATATAAATAATATGTTCACAGTATAGGGGATTTTTCTAAGCATTAAATATAATTTTTATGTGCGTAGGGTGATCAGGGTTTACAGGGAGACCCAGGTGTGGATGGGGCAGCTGGACCCACAGGACCTCAAGGAGAACCAGGCAGGAATGGCCTTAATGGAATAAAAGGAGAAAAGGTCATTGTCACATAACATTGATCATGCAGTCACATATTAATTGCATTGCAGTAAATTATGCGCCATCACTGGATATTTTAATTATCATTCATCATGTTGATATAATAGATTACACCATTTATATGACTGTGTATAAATCTGAAGGCAAAAAAATACCAGATTAAGCATGGTTGACCATCTGGAATTCTCCTCACTTGCAATTTAAAAGCTTTCTGTCTTTTCTTATTGCATCTGTGTCTGCATCGCCAGGGAGACGCGTGTGGCAGCTGTCCATCACTCCCTGAAGGAAATGGCAATGTTGCTGGCTTACCAGGGCCCAAGGGAGAGAGAGGAGAGCCAGGTTTGCCAGGGGATGGCAGAGCAGGCAAACAGGTGCAAGTTTTTCTGTACAAATGCATGCTTTTGCAATTAATTAGTGGGGTTTTGTATGACTATTGCACATACATAGGGTTAGACATCTAAAATAAAAAGCCTAACTTAGGAGCACACAATTTGTGCTACATACATGACTGATACTTTAAGTCATGCAGCTTGTTGAGGAGGGGTCCACATTTCTAAGCAACTGAACTTGCGATTTTGGCCTAGCAGATGATAAAAATAGGGCTTTTAACTTCTGTGATTTAATATTGATAGTACCTAGTTAAGATGCCATTAAACAAATATGTGTGATTAACAGTGTTGGGAAGGTTACTTTGGAAATGTAATAGGTTACAGATTACAAGTTACCCTACTTAAAATGTAATAAGTAGTGTAACTTTTCAGTTACTTTATCCCCAACACTGGTGATTAATAGGGTTATAATGATACATTGATACAGATCAATGCATCGATCAAATGACTAACAATATGGAAGTTCAATTAAATATTCTTGTTATATTTTGGTTCCATTTGTGAGTTTTTAAAATGTAACTGGTTAAAATAGGCACATAATAAAATATCAATATATAAATTTAATCAAATCATAATTGTATTGCGGCAGGTTTTGAGGTGTCAGCAAGTATTGTAAGAGAATCAATGTTATATTGTATCGTGATAAAATAGCTGATTTATACCCTTAGTGATTAATTCGTTTTTGTTTGTTTTTTTATTGTTCAGCAGCCCTAAAAAAATGGCATGTCTGGACTCTTTCTTTATTATCTTTATTCTATAGGGTCGGCCAGGCCCACCTGGTGTCCAGGGACCTCCAGGGCTCAAAGGCAGTCAGGTAAAGTTACACACCTGACTAATGTGCATACATCAGTCACATCTGTGTGTGAGAGTTATAAGATTGACTGTGGAGTGATGCTCATGTTTATTTATTATTAGGGTGATGCTGGGCTTCCAGGTATTGACCTTCCAGGACTGCAGGTGAATGAACAGTTATTGTAATCACTCAGAAAAACTGTTTTCATTTATACCATTTTTAGAGAAATGTGCAGGTCTCAGTTGCATTTAAATAGTTCCTTTAATGCACCAGCTCTTTGTAATGTTTTGATGTTCTCACTCAGGGTGAGCAGGGACCTAGAGGTTTTCCCGGAGCTGCTGTAAGTGCACAAAAAGTATTGTGTTCTTGGATGTTCACACATGGATTTGGGCCTTTGAGTGTGCAAATTTGCAGATGTTGTTCTCTTTGAATTTTCTATTTTTACATGTTATCTGATACATACACTACTGTTCACAAGTTGAAATCGGTACAATTGTTTTAATGTTTTTGAAGTTTCTTATGCTCACCAAGGCTGCATTTGATTAATTAAAAATACAGTAAAAACAGTAAAGTTGTGTAATATTATTAGAATTTAAAATAACTGTTTTATATTTGAATATATTTTTCAAATGTAATTTTTTCCAATTATGGCAAAGCTGAATGTTCAGCATCATTACTCCAGTCTTCAGTGTCACACGATCCTTCAGAAATCATTCTAATATGCTAATTTGCTGCTCAAGAAACATTTATTATTATTATCAATGTTGAAAACAGTTGTGCTGCCTAATCTTTTTGTGGAAACGATGATACATTTTTCAGGCTTTTTTAATGAATAGAAAGTTCAAAAGAACAGTATTTATTTGTAATAGAAATCTTAATACATTATAAATGTCTTTACTGTTACTTTTCATCAATTTATTGCATCCTTGCTGAATAAAAGTATAATTTTCTTTAAAAAAACAAACAAAAGACATTTTTTAGTAGCCCTGAAACTTTTGAACAGTAGTGTATGAGTCACAATAATAAATAAAACAGCCCTTTTAATAAGCACCACATGTGGAAACCAAGTGTAAAAACAATCATGTGTGTCCTACAGGGTCCAGAAGGACGTCTGGGACCTGCAGGGCCGATTGGACCAGCAGGACAAAGGGTAGATCACCAACGCAATGACACAGTACTCTTCAGGCCAAAAGACACTCTGGATCTGACCTCACTGCTGTCCTAATGTATTGCTTGATATCAATAGGGTCCAAAGGGAGAAATGGGACCACCAGGGTCACAGGGGCCAATGGGAATGGGACCAATCGGACCCCCGGTAAGAACTTGAGATACAGTAAAACATGCACCAAAAGATTTTCCCCAGCAAATGATGCAGCCATTTTTTTATGTTCAGGCTTTCGTCATTATATTTAATATCTGAATGCCATTATGGATGTGATTATCTGTTTTGCATAATACAGTGGGTATAGCAAAGAATCACCCCCCTTTAAAATAATCACATTTTGTTGCTTTGCAGCCTGAAATGAAGACAGAAACATTTTTTTGTTTTATCCAGCTGTATTTACTCAGGGCATCTTATAACATCCAAGTGAAATAATGCAAGATAAGCACATATTTCATATTAAGTATGCTGTTTCACATCATAGGAAATAGGGAGTGGGATGAGATACAGCAAGTGTTATTTTTTTTGTCTTGCAATTTTAAATGATTTATATAATCTGTGTCACAGGGTAGGGATGGAACACAAGGATTTCCTGGAATACCAGGGCAGGATGGGAGTCCTGTAAGTTTGTTTGTTTGTTTAATCCTCTCCAGCAATTCTTTGCTTAACTCCTCTTGCTTATTCCCATATTGTGACACACGCTCTGTGATTAACACATTCACCCAAGCATATTGTCCATTGTTCATTGCTCTGCCATCTAGAGACGGCATCAAACGAACTTCCATAAACTGCAGAGACAAAGGCAGTGAGAGTTTGTTGTCTTGCCAGAGCTTGTCTCATTAAAAAAAGCAAAGTTAGCGTTGTCTGTTCTCACATCAGATGTTAATTACCTGGGGCTTTGTCGCAGAGAGCTTAAGGAGCGAATCCAGAGACAGACTCGGGTCATATTCGACTCTGCCTGGATCCCTAACAGCAACACATTGTCTGCTTGCATCACATGCAGGCCACTGCTCCTCCCCGATCCACACTCATCTAGCTGGCCCTGGAGAGTTACACACAATAACACTGTTTAACTGAGCCTTTGTGTGTGTGTGTGTGTGTGTGTGTGTGTGTGTTTCTCCTTGTCTTTCAGGGAGCCACTGGGCCTAAGGGTGACAAGGTAAGTGTCTGGATCAGTGAGCTGGAGAGGCGATTTCCAGGTTCCCCGAAACAGTGAGAGAGAGTGTGTGTGTGTGTGTGTGTGCGTGTGTGAGGGAACGATGGATAGGAGGAGTAATGTTTAGAGCGACCGTCTGTATGTACAGTGATGTGTCCACCCTGGAGACACAAACAGACGCATAAATCTGACAGAAGAGTTTGACAGTGCTGAAAAAGCAAAAAATGCCCTCGAGCTAAAACAGGGCTATTAATAGGTGAATATTACAGCTGTCATCTGTAATCTGACAATATCACGGCGTATCAAAGAGAAAGGAAGCTTCATTCTTTAATGTCCTCTGTAGTCTCCCAGACTAATTTGTCTAAACACAGAGGAAAGTGTCAGCTGATATCAAATGATGCATATTCCACTTAAGTGTGATGAAGTGCTCTGTGATTCCTGTTGAGTGCCAGGATAGAATTCTACAGCAAATCTTTTTGTAATGTCATGTTGCAACACAATGTAACATGCTTGTGTGTGCGGGGTGTGTGTGTGTGCGTGTGCATGTTGGGACCATGGTTATTATAGTTAACTGAAACTAAAATAAAACCATAAAAAAATAAACAATCTAAAATAAAATAAACGTTAACTGAAATAAAATATCGAAAAAAATATTTTAGCTAGTTGCCAAGGCAACATTTCTTATTTTAATTTACATTAACTTGATGTACTAAAATAACTAAACCTAAAACTGAAATAAAAATGAATAAAAATTATATAGACATACAGTATATGAAAAAAAAAATATTAAACTAAAATAAAAAAATAAAAACTTATTCAAAATATTAGTAAAAACTATGATACTACTTGGGAATGTAATAAGGGAATTATCACTATTATTATTCCAAATACTAATTGGTTTGACCTTTTTAACTTTATTTACACTTCTCAGCTGTCAAATGTCATTATATAAAAACATTATTATTATTATTATTATTATAGTTTAAATGAGCTCAAATTCATTTTAATATTGTTATTGCTATTATTAATAAATCAGTATGCATTCATTTATTATTAATAATAATAATAATACAATGGGTATATTTTTTGTTGTTGTAGTCTAAATTATAATTTAGTTATTGTCAAATAGCAATAATACAACAATAAAAATAAATATTGGTTATTAGAAACAGACATATTCTGTATCATATTCATAAATGTTCAATATGTTAGCTTTGCTGAGTTGTGATGCTCTCTTTTAGGTTAGGTTGAATATATTTAATTTAAATATATAATTTGTTCCAATAAACAAACACCTAGCAACATAAAAATAATTCAGAATACCTTAGCAACCACATAGCATCACCCTGGAAACAATCTAGACTAGTTGTGGCAGTTTACTCAGAAAATGTACAACTCACTGTAACCAATTTTTGTTGTTGTTGTGTCGTAGGGTGAACCAGCAGAGTGCAACTGTTTGAATTATATGTTCCCTGGAGCCGGTGGACCTGTGAGCTAATGCTTTATTTTATTGTTGTTAATCAGGAAGACATTAACACACTCTCACGCATACACACTCTAAGAATGTGGGCTATTAAACAAAACCTTTTAAATCACTCACGTCTCATCATGAGACCTGATGTCATTCACAGTGCTGAAGTCAATTACTCTTTTCTTGCAGGGGGTCCCGGGTGGTGAGAGCAGGTGGCAGCCTGGTCCTCAGGTCTGACATCCTTTTTCACTCTGTATCGCTCTTCTGCTGCTTAAATCTCTGCATTTTGAGAAGTTTGACAAGAAAAAATCCTAGCAATTACAGTAGAATTACAACATTCATTCATTCATTCATTCATGAATAGCAATTACGATAGGGTTTCAGTGCTACACTCTACTAATGGACTTATGGAGACACAAAAATGAATCTGAGAGTGATTGTGACTCTTTTAATGAGTAATAAATGACCATCATTTTACTTCTACTCATTCCAATGTGCTTAATGTGTCTTAGGGGCCTCCTGGACCACCAGGACCTCCAGGTCCCACAGGGCCCCAAGGCTTTACAGGAATCACAGGCCCACAGGTGAGTATAAAACAAATGGCATCAGGGTGTACCTCTGCTTTTTCTGTCTGTTCCTCCATCCTGCTCTCTTTGTGGGGCTTCTGTATTGGTAAGGCCTGCATGGGTAACTCTGGACTTCCACTAAAGCATATTTAAATGCACCAGTAATGTTTTCTGTAAAAGTTTACACATAAAAGCAATTGTTAATTTAGCAAATAATGATTACTACTGCCATTAATTAAATGTAATGTAATGTAATGTAAATGTAATGTCATGCAATTATAATGTAGTTTGTAAAAGAGCGCTGTATTAAAACATTGCTGTTTAAATTGCACGCTTTAAAGGGGCTTCTGGGAATTTTGGATAGTGCCGTGGGATGTGCTTTTTTAATGGCTGTGCTTTTAAAAGTTAATGTAAAGTAAATGTAAATATTAATGTAGATTGTAATCTAAAGCATTAATGTATGGATAAAATATTGCGGGAAAAATGAATGAAATGTAATCTAATGAATACATTACTTAAATAAGTGGTTGGGGATCATGCTGCTTTTTCTTTTTAAAAACCATGCAGAAGCTCACTGTGAGGTTGCTGTATTTAATTTAAGTCCATTATCATCTTTATCAGTTATGTCTTAAATATACAATGGGAATTATAATGGTATGAAAGCCCATCATCATTTAAATCACCCTGATAAACTGGCAAATTTACTTCTCTATGACCTCACCGTGAACACTGAGTGGTCTTTAACCTGGTGTTGTGTTGATTTCCCAAGTCTCAGAAGAACTGAAATTAAAAAATAGACAGAGAAAGGCAAGAAAAAATGTAAATGTCTACTCCGAGCTGGAACACAAACCAGGAGAGGGTCCAGGGCTTTGGCTACTTTCCCTCTGCCCCGATAGAGAAGGAGGTGTCCAGATTGTAGCCACAAGCTAAACCAATTCAACCTCAGTTCCTTCTTACAGGGTCTCCCTGGCAACGATGGCGTACCAGGGGAACCGGGTCCACCCAGCCAAGCAGTGAGTAACCAGACAGGGGGAGGAGCTTTATTACAGTATATAAACACAGAGCAAGGAGCCTGGTTGGTCGACTTCTGCGTTAGAGGGGGAGCGGGTTGGGCCTTCTTTAAACCGGTGCAGGGAGACAGAGCTCACTAGAGGTTATTCACGAAGACAACAGCAGCTTTTTTATAATACGAAAAGGAACCAGTAAGCATTTGTAAAGATCTTAACTCGGCACTCCATGAGGCGTTTCTGCTGCAGTATGTCCTTTATGACCACCGAAGGTCCCATTACCCTTCCAGAGTTAACTCACAGTCTCCGAGGCTTTGTGTAATGATAAACACTGCCATTGTGTTGAGTTACGGTTATGGCAGCCATTACTGTGAGTGATGTTCCATACAGAAAAAGCCATTAGATCTTTGGTTGAAAGCAGGATTTCGGCATTAATGGCCCTGTCTCTCCGCACACATATTTTCCTAGCTGGCCGGAGGCCCATCCTGAAATCAGAGCTCCGGGCTTCCAGCCTGCAGCGGATATTTGGCCAGACTTCTGTCCCGGCCCGCTTTGCTCCACTTCTATCGGCAGACTCAGACCACCGAGTTCTTCCAGAGCACAATCAGATTTAAACCATGTTATTCATTTAACTCTCGTTCGCCAACCTTTGAGAAACAGACCCCGCAAACAACTTAATCCCAAAGCGAGTTCATTAATATACAAATTAATTCTGTTCTATAGAGCCAAAAACACTAAATAGTTCAATTAAATAAGAGTAACTAATAATATTAGGAATTCAAATGGTTCTTTTAAAAAAAACTAGGTGACCAATTACCATATTAAAACCATAATTACAGTAGATTAACTGGATGGCATAAGATGTCATTATATGAGTGGTCCTGCAATGAGCCACTTTACTGAGCTGTGGAGAGCCCAAACCAGCCAGTGGTGAGAGGAGATCTACATGCTGGATGCTCATAGCACCTTCAAGAGCATCTAAGAGCCACTCTCATATTCGGTCAAGTTATCTGGTTTAACTGTAGTTAGAGGAATATTTCAGTCATCTATACAAAAAAGGGCCATGTGGGCCAAGTGCATATAATATATTGGTATGAGGTGAAGTGGAATTTGAGTTGATTTTTTTTTTAAACGCTTCAAAATACTCTGGGGATTCATTACATATAGTATTCCATATACGTTTGAAGTACATTGTGGGTGTTGCACAATGAAGTTTTGTTTTTTGTGTTTCTGAAAGTCTTTTGTGCTCTGAAACTAATGCTTTGTAAAGAAGGATGTGAAACTTCTTATCCATGCTGTAAATGGCCAATATAGTAGCACATTTTTCTTTTTTACCATAATTAATTATATTTTCATTTACATGTTTATGGATGCAATTAGTCAGTAAACTGTTTTGAAATGACAGCATAATAAATAATTGTAGCATAATGTGAAATAATTTATCACGTTAAATTCAGCTCCAATTTTCTTCTGAATAATTTCATGCAAAATAGTTCCATTATTAAAATGAGATTTTTGTTATTATTAATAATGAGTTCATAACTTTACTTCCTGAGCAATGCTTTTAAAAAATAACCTTTTAGTGCACTGCATTGCCTTGGTCTCACCATAGTCACTTTCTTCTGAACTTCAGATGATTATTGCACATTAATTTGTTGTGAAATGTAAAAGTGTTTTTGATGCAGTCATCATGGCTGACTGTCTCCTCCATCTTGCAGCCTCCTGTTTTGATGCCTCAGGATTCAGCTTCCACAGGCAAGGTAAGCGAACAGTCTAGCCCACATGCTAACTTATCTGTATTAACTGCACGTGTTCAACTTATCTCTCTCTCTATGACATTATTAGTATGCATGTGCAAGGAAACACTGGTATTATCTGGTAATATAATGTGTACAGAAACATACACATTAGCATAGTTGGTGTGGTGTGAATAGATGTTATTTTTTCATTCTGCCCCCAAAGTAGTACACATACAACAGCAAGACATCTATGCAATGCATGAATTTTCATTTGGATGATGGAATTTTTAGTGCAGGGGGCTTCAACCTTTTTGAGACCCAGGACCCCATGGTGGATAGAGAGATGAAGCAGGGTACCCCTGTTACATATTGCATAAAATCGAGTGCTGCATTTTAAGCCTGGCATATCTCATACATATACAACCATCTTAATGTATACATAGTTTATGATTCTTACATAGCGAAGCTATTAAAAATGTATTTATTTATTTAAACTATCATTCAAATGTTTGGGATTGATAAGATTTTTTTAGTCTCCTATGATGATCAAGGTTGTATTTATTTTTATCAAATATATTTATATATACTGTATATACATATATTTGATATGTATGCATTTATTTGATCAAATAAATGCAACCTTGTTCAGCCCCTCCTCACACGCGTGAGTGTGTTTCCCATGAGGTGTTCCGGACATGCTGGCAGTCAGGCTCTGATATCACTTTCTCCTGACCGGAATTTTCGGCATTCCCTGTTGAGACTTTTCCATCTTTTTCCCACAGTGAACACACACACGTCTTAATATCCTGTGTTTGAATTTCATGAATCTTTCTCAGTCTGTCTGTACCTTCTTACTCTTCAGTGCAGCACTACTATTCACTTGTATTTGCATGCAGGTGCTGTGTTTTTATTGTTCATGTGTTCTTGCAGTGAGTACACGTGTGTTTATGTCATGTGTATGCATCACTGTAGGAGGGCTGTGGCGAATGCTCCAAGGGTCTATCAGGTGTGCCTGGCATGGTTGGCGCTAAGGGCGAGAAGGGAGATCAAGGCAAGCCTGGCGTTGAACACTTAGATGGATGTGAACGGGTGAGAGGGATGAATGATGGATGATGTGATTGGTATTAAACAGACAAGGGTGTGGGTAACATTGATTTGTTTGTTTGCTGTTGTTTTAAGCTGTCTGTTTGGCATGCCATTGATTTCTACAGTAGTTTTGCTCATGCTCATGAACATACAGTACTAAACCTATCTCTATGATCACCTTTACAGTGTATAGAGAAGCTGCAGAGAGAAGAAACACCAAGAGGGCCTGTAAGTCTGTGGACCGATTGATTAATGCTCTTTTTACACTCACATAAATCAATGATAGGGAAGCTTCCCAAGCTACAAGCTACTCATAATGTTAATCTCAATTTAATGAAATCTCAATTATGATGACAGGATTAAAAATACAAATAAGTTTAATGAATTTAACTAAATATATTACATAAAAAAGATACAGGGCATTATACAAAGGTTCTTAGTGAATCAGTGAATCGTTTTAAAATGGTCCATTTACACGAATGTTCAAACAAACCAATTCACTAAAATTAATTGGAATACTACATAGTTGAGTAAATCACACTCTTCTTCTACTCATTGGGAAAAGGTAGCTTGTTACTGGAAAAGCTATACTATTATGAAAGCAGCTGAGCTACTGTCACATTACTGAAAATTGTAATCCACTGTTCCATTGTTCTGACACAAAGCTGTTCCTTTGCATCACTTAAAGTCATTATTTGTTTCTCTTCAAATTGTGCACGCATTTCTTGATTGTAACCCCTCATGTCTGCTCAATGTTTTTAGACGAGTAACAGTGGTCAGTGCGTTGGTGCACCAGGGATGCCCGGATTCCCAGGGACCGCAGGGGTCAAAGGAGAGCCGGTGAGAGATCCTGCCGAGTTTCATTACTATCAGTGCCTATTAGAGAGGATACAAGAGCTGTGCTTTATCCTAACTGTTGCGAATCTAACAACACAATATTTTAATATTAAAAGCAAATATATATAAATATATATAGCACACTCCAATTCTATTATTCTGTCCCCAATTCTCTCCCAGATTTGTGTTATCAGAGGCTTAGGAATAATATGAAACGGTGGGGGACATATTTATAATCCTTATCATCTTGGCTCATGAATATTAATTAGGTGTTGTAATGTTTGCCCAGTTGTCCTAACTGATTTGCTGAAAGACAAGTAGGTGGGCGCTAGGCATAGTAGGATTACTTCATACCACCTGCACGTTCATTCAGTCCACTGTTGATGCAACCAGTTGGCAGAGACTTCTGCTTGGTCCTAGTCATCGTAGTCAGCTGCTATTTATTTCAAAACAGAATCAAAACAAACGTTTTGATTCAACATAGAACTTACTCCACGTAAGGCTATAATGCGGCCATAAAATTGTTTTTCTGCATCTTCAGACTCTTCAGAGGTTGTGTGAATGCATTTACACCACAGTTAGAAATGCATAAATAATACTTTTAGATGAATGGGTTTTAAATGGGCATTAATGGGTTTAAAAATGAATATTGAAGTAGCTGATTTGTTCAGAAACTAAGCAAATTACTGTCTTTATGAATGGGTCACTGAATCTTTGGTTCACTCGTTCTAAACCATGGATTCATTCAGTAATGAAACAGCTGTGTTTTTTTGCTCAGAAAGGCACAACTGTTCTGTTGCGGTTTTGTTTTAAATTATTTAGGAGCAAAAGCAAACAATATTGCATGTAAAATGTAATGCAATATTAACTTACTGTTCATTGAAATGCTGTAAATATGTTTTTAATCATAGGTATTCACACCAAATTAACATGTTATATATGAATATATAATTATATACATATATAATGTAAAATAATGATTATGGTTGCTTCGCCTGACACTGTATGCTATAAAACATTATCCTGGTCTGTCTTCACTGTAGGGTCCCAGAGGTGAGCGAGGACCTCCTGGTCTTCCTGGAACTCCAGTAAGTTTCTACTTTGCCAGTTATGCTCCAGATTGTCTCCTAAAAGGTCATTTCTGGCAGGATTGCCTTTTTAGCCCTCTTTTCTTAGAAACTGAGACAGAGTGACCCCAGATGGCTTTCAGAGTGCAGTCCATATCCTATAGAGACAAACCAATGTTGAGCACTTCTTACAGAATTTAGTCATTTAATCCCACAAATGCCGTGTGTGTTTGCACAATCTATTTTCTTTTAGGTTCAGTGTTTTCAGTTACAATAAACCAAGAAGGGAGAACAGTCAATTACTTCTTTGTTGTGAGGTTAGAGTGGCCCCTACAGGTTTGGCCCAGAATTGCAGAATGCTTTCCAAAATAGTCCCAAATCTGCGCCTAACCTAATTTCAACATGTAATTGAGAGTTAAGACTTTGTGTCCACTTAAACTTTGTGTCCACTTAATTTCTTATTTTTTTTTGGGAAAGAAATCAATGCTTTTTTATTTAATTTTCTTTTCACTTTTGATTTCATTTCAAAGGTAACTATAAAGATTTTTACACTCTTACATTGTTAAAAGAATCCCAAAAAAAGTGTTTGTTTGTTTGTGCTTGCATGTGTGTGTGTCTTGTGTTCCCACAGCATGAATTAATCATAAATATATTTATATATAAATATATATGAAGTTAAAATAAATATATGTACTTATTGTATATATATATATATATATATATATATAAAAAACAGTGATTTAACTAGAAAAAACTTCTATTTCCGTTTAATGTGCAGAGACAACTGTAAGTGAGCTATTATTAAGTTCCTGAAGAGTCTAAACACTGACAAATTCACAACTTTGTTTGTTGGAGTGGTCCGACTGTTACGGGGCGAACGAGACGTTCGGAGACGTATCTATCTGCAAAGCTTTTATTTAAAGGCGTGGTCATAAAAACAGGCAAGGTTCTGACAATGGCAAACAGGTATATTGAGGGCAAGACAAAAGAGTAATCCAAACCAGGCGTGAGTCAGTCGACAGCAAACGTTATCCAGAGGGCTTGACAAGAGGGAAAATCCAATAACAAAAGCAGTAGTCCAGGCGAGGTGCAAACAGCCCGAAACAGCAGGCAAAGGATTAATGACTAGGAACTAAGGACTAGAAACTAGGGCAGGAAACCGGCTCCGTAATGTGCTACCACTAGGAGAGCGATAAACGCAAACAATACTCGGCCTTGAATGGTGGTGTGAGACTGATTTATATAGTGTGTGTTATTGGTAGCAGCTGTGTGTGATTGGTTTCAGATGAGCTTGTGATTAGTGCAATGGAGTATGGGAAATGTAGTCCAGGGTGATGTGTAACAGTCTGTGTGGTGTGAGAGTCAATATCATGGGAGGGCGACCTCTGGTGGCAAGTGGATGGAAGTTCATGGACCGGATTCGTGACGCCGACATGTCAAAGTCTCACTCAACCAGTGATGTGAGTTTAGAATGGACTGCTTTCATTAATCATTCTTAAATTAAATTAAAGTTAAACCAGTGAGATCAAATCCACCTGCTAGGCATGGCAATACACTTAATGATTTAACACGCATGAAGCAGGTCTGAGACTTTCAAACCTGCTGCCGGCAACTCTTAAATTCATTATCATTATTTATGCAGTTTTATTTTTCTCGGGGAAAGTCTTTATGATGTTGAAATCCGTTTGTCCTTGACCTTGCTGAATAAAAAATCCTGACAAAACATTTTGTTTTCTTCGCACAGGGCACTAATTTATTTATAGTTTTTCTCAGTCGATTTTAAATAAGGCCAATGCATTTAGAAAAAATAAAATATTATTAGTATGAGAATAGTCTGTCTGGGAATATTATTTCGTTACCGTTTCGATCTCTATGTTAACTGCTTAAAGAACATTGACCTTCATTTAGTGAAATGTATCAAATCGATTAAGTACAAACTGTAAACCTTTAAGTGATGTATCTATGCAGGAGCCATTTACTGAAGGATTATCTGATATGAGATTCAGCTCAGGTCCATGCCTTTTTCATTATGCATGCAATAGCTAATAGACATGTTTTGTCCCGTGACTATAAAGGTAAAAACAATAACTCTGCATCATTTGTCTGTTCCTGGAATACAGATGGCAGGAAAGAAGGATTCATTAATTCATTCCCCTTACTTTCGTCCCTGTCTTAGAAAATAAATGCCAAGCATTTGGCAGGTGTATTAGCTGTTTTGTTTTGCTGTTAAGATCACAATTATCTGAAATGCAAGGCTGTAAAAACAAGTATTCTCCAGCAAGATATTGTAATACTAATATAATATAGTATTTGTTATGTATATGACGAATAGACATAAAATGCTTATATTTGCATCTTTTGCTGGCTCTGTTGCTAATGCCTCTTTCATTTTTTTTAATCATAGGGTCAACAAGGTCAGAGAGGGACAGACGGACTTCCAGGACAGAAAGGTGAACAGGTAAGTAACTCAAGAATATACAGTATACTAATGGACAGTGTGCTGTATTATTGAGTTACTTTTGTTATTTTCACAAAGGGTCCACCAGGAAATCCTGGCTATCCTGGAACCATGGGACCGCCTGGACTCCCTGTAAGTGGTTTCAACAATTGACCATTGACAATTGACCCGATGCAGAGACATCATATATTAATGTTTTGACATGTTGTATAACTCCTAATTGTTTGATTGGTGGGTTAAAGTCATAATGCTTTTTTCCCAGGGCCTTAAAGGAGAGCGTGGCAGTCCAGGAACTGCAGGGCAGAAAGGAGATTCTGTAAGAACGCACTCTTTAAACAATGTTAAACTTCAAGTGTCCAGTTTACTCATTGACTTTCAATGGGATCTATTTTTATGTCAGTAATTGATTTGATCAGAAATACAGTAAAACAGCAATTATGTGAAATAATATAATATAATTTTTTTCTGTGATGGCAAAGCTGATTTTTCAAAAGAACAGCATTTATTTAAAATAGAGGTCTTTTGTAACACAGTAACTGTGTCATTTTGATCAATTTAATGTATCCTTGCTGAATATAAGTATTCTTTAAAAAAAATCTTACGAACCATTTTGAATGCATAAACAGAAATACAGTAAAACAGCAATTATGTGAAATAATATAAAATATATTAAAATAGAAAACATTTATTTTAAAATGTTTTTTTTTTTCTGTGATGGCAAAGCTGATTTTTCAAAAGAACAGCATTTATTTAAAATAGAGGTCTTTTGTAACACAGTAACTGTGTCATTTTGATCAATTTAATGTATCCTTGCTGAATATAAGTATTCTTTAAAAAAAATCTTACGAACCATTTTGAATGCATAAATACATACTTTTCAGAGCACCTCAACTTATTGTTTTGACTGTCCTTTGGGGGTTCAAGCCACGCAGGAGCATTCACAAAGGAAATCTTATAATGACTTGGTAAAGTGTTTGAAACTTTGCACTGTTTTTAAATAGGGTCCACCAGGATCTCCAGGTTATCAAGGACCAGTCGGCCCAGCAGTGAGTAAACATCTGGTTTTAATGCCTTTATTTTTTCTGCTTCACATATATAGACTCTTACCTGAAGTCATGACCCTCAACAGCACTGCAATTCACTGCTTTGTCTTTTTTATCATTGGGATTTTCAAAACAAACCTTATGTCTATCTTGGATGGCTGATAATCATGCACGATATATAGAAGCTAGTTTACCTTTTGTATTCTCTTTGTGAGTAATAACTCTCAGATCAAACAAAAAAGCTTCAAACATTTTGTAGATTGATTGTGGAAAAACTTAGGAGAATGCTGATTTTTGTTCTTTTCTTTTAGTCTTTCTCACACAGATTCAACATTGTTCTCAAAAACTGACAATTTGTGATGTTAAAAAACATATTTCCCTGACTGGCAGGGTCCTAAAGGGGAAGCTGGAACAGCGGGACCTGTGGGACCAAAGGGAGATCAGGTAGAAAAGCATGTTGCTGATATATTGCCAACAAAATGCTTCCCTTTAAAATATCTTTCTATATGTGTCATATCCCTTGATATCACATTATCATGATACCTTATTCTTTGATATTACACTATGTAGAGCAAGATGTTCTGTTTGCATTTTCAAATTTACAAGCCCAAGATCTGAGAATATACCTGTTTTTCCTGGAAAATAAATATTTAAAAATGTTGTGTATTTACTCAATAAATTCTGTGGTGTATTATCCTCATGTTGTTGCTGTGATCACAATTTACAGTGCGCATAATAACAGTTCTTGCATCTTTTGTTTACAGGGCTTCCAAGGATCCCCAGGATTCCCAGGACAACAGGTGAGAATTCAGTCATGATTCATTGTTCAGTCATCATTTCCCTACCGTTTCACTCAAAAATGTCACATTATAGAAGTGAAATGGATTCCACACTGTAAACAATTTGGACTTTAATTCTGAAATAAGCCTCATCTCTTTTCTCTTCATGTCTCCAGGGTCCTCCAGGTTTCTCGGGAAAAGCAGGTCCTCCGGGCCCTCCAGGACCACAAGCTGAGAAGGCAAGTGACAGTACTATAATGCCTGAACATGCATTGATAAATGAAATTATACAACATATTGACATCTGGAAATAAATCATTACAGTATATGAGCAATGACATTTGATAAATGACTCATCATTTGCATTCATAGGCATTATCGCTTATGGTCACTTTCACAAACAAGTGATCTGACATACTCTTTAGTCATTAAATGGCTTGAATGTGGAGTGTAGATGCTTCTCTATCAAGCACTCACCCTTACTTGATTTACTCCCTAAGGGTAGTGCTGGAGTTCAGGGCCCACAGGGACCCACAGGTCCCCCAGGATCACCCGGGGCCCCAGGCATGCCTGTGAGTCTCAGAATCCTCTGGATAGACACCTTTTAAAGCTGACGTTCAGCCTGTGTTGTCACTGTACACAATTAAAACTTTCACAAAGTAATTATATTGTTTTGCATTTTGTTTTTGTTTAAAGGGACCACCTGGAATGGAGGGACTTGATGGCAAAGATGGAAAACCAGGTTTAAGGGTCAGAAAAGAAAAAAAATATTATAACCACATATATGATTATATATATATATATATATATATATATATATATTT
>NW_015651328.1:594671-598244 GCF_001515625.1 Sinocyclocheilus rhinocerous
AGGGGGTCTGAATACTTTCCGTACCCACTGTATATATATATATATATATATTTCTATTTCTATTTCTATTTTCTGTTTTTATTATTTCTAACCGTGTTTTATTCTCACAATTGCACAGGGTGAACCAGGACCGCCTGGCGCTACTGGACCCAGGGGAATGCCGGTATTAACCGTACCATATTTTCTTTCTTAGTTTTCACATTCCAAGTTCTTTGTAGATTTTATCAGTGACGCATGAATAGCAAAATCAACATTTGGAACAAAGACTGAAACAAAGAAGAAAGTCAACTTTAATTAGGCATCTCCAAGGAGGAGCTTGACTTGACTTCTCTCTGATTGGAAAAGGCTTACTTGTATAACTGTTTCTCATTCCAGGGTTTCAAGGGCATCAAAGGACACACAGGTCTCCCAGGAATGAAAGTACGAGCCTTTTCTTTGAGTTTCATAGCCTTGTCATTATTTCTATTTGAAATGTGTAGTGCATAAATGAATAAAAAATGACTTCCCATTGACCCTGTCTTTAAAGCTGACGCCTGTAATGTTTTTGATGTTCAAATACGTTCTCTTAATGAGCAAAGACAACTGCAGAAGTGTAAATATTGCATTTTCACATTGTTCTGTGTGTCTGAATGACCCTACATTCCAAGTTTGAGCTCAGTCTATGGCATAGGTTTGGAACGAGACAATTTGCTAACCCAAACAATGGGAAAACTTTTTGGAAACAATCATTATATTTGCAAATCCATTTGGCACATAATGGTGCAGAAATTACACACAACAGCTTTTACTTCTACGCTAGTCTGTCTTTTTACATATCTCTTTTTTCTTTTACTCTACATCATCCCTCTCTCTTCTTTATTGTTATCTGTAGGGAGATAGAGGACCTCAGGGACCTGCTGGAGCAGCGGGAAGGCCTGGTCTAGAGGTAAGCTGTCTTCTATTAGATATATTGCCACTGCATCTTTAAATGGGCTATAGATTCCCCTTCAAATGCTCTATAGATTTCAGATAATGAAAGAATGCTCTGAAAATAACCCTTAGCACCCTTAGACCAGCAACATACCTCATGCAAGTAAGCAATCACAGATGCAAATGCTTGGCTAATGTATTGCAACAGCGTGATCCCATTGTACATATACCCAGTGTGTGTTGTCATGTTACTGTGGCAGTTACAAACCTCAATACTCAAGGAAGAGGTAGAGTTGACTCTTCTTTACTGTCAATCCATTTCACTGTTCTATTCAAACAGACAGGAGATGAAGAGACATACTTATGGTTATAATATCTAATATATTCAGGACTATTCTCTTTGAACAGTTGCTCCATTAGTTAGAAGACAGTTAAAACTTATGTCCATACTATAATATTACATGATGTCCCTTGCGGCAATGTTGAGAACTCATACTTGCATTGTGCTATAGATTGCAATCTGACACACACATCTTGATAAGTAAAAACGTTTATACTTACATTCCAGGGTGATCCCGGTCCTCCTGGACCACAAGGACCACCTGGAGCTCCAGGACATGTTGTAAGTATTGTAGCGAATCAGCTCATGGGGAAATATGAATAATTAATCATAACTAGTTATAATTAATTACAAATATTTAGATCCGCTGTAGATATTTACTTGACCTCTCAGGGTCAACTGTCTGTCAATTCTAAGAACGTTAATTTCCTGGTTAAGGGAAATAATTTTCTTACTGTACAATTCTACAAAGAGCTTGTAGCATAAATCTGAATGATTAAGTGACTCCAGTTATGAGGCGGGGCTTATAGGACCTACAATAATGTACAGTATTTGAAAAATAATGTGTTTTTTGAACATTAAAGCATGTCAACATATTCTGTTACACCAAATACACCAAATAATGATCTTTAAAAAAGCATCATATGACCCCTTTAAAACAAGAAATTTTACTGACCTCAAATTTTGGAATGGTAGTGTACAGATAAACCCATCGAGAATGTGATAAATTAACAGTTCCACTGGAAATTTCTAGGGTGCTGCCGGATTTTCAGGGCCGGCGGGACCAGTTGGGCCACCTGGAGTGGTGAGCAAAAGTCTTCTAAAACAGATATATCAGTGATGTTTTTAATTGTTTGAATGCTTTACTGTGTCTTTTTGTTCTTTACCAGGGCATTAAGGGAGACAAAGGTGAGGCAGGAGAGAGAGGGCAGCTTGGATTACCTGGCCCACCAGGGCTCCCAGGACATCCAGGGCTGATGGTCAGTACCTAAACTTAGTTGGTTTACCATAATATTTACCTTAAGTTTTTATAGCATTATTATTCTTTTAAACATTTTTGTCGCAGATTTATATATATATATATATATATATATATGTATGTGTGTGTGTGTGTTATTTTTTTTCTGTAGGGTGAACCAGGGAGTGATGGAGCGGTGGGTAAAGACGTAAGTATCTCCTTTGATTTGCTTCACTATACAAATTGTATGCACAATATGCAACTTTGTGATAACAATTACACATAATTGTTGGATTAAGCCGTAATTCCACAGAATCAGTCTCCACCTTAAGCTGAAAAGGTTTTTATTTGATTGATGGACATTTTAACACTTCCTGTGCCTTGTAACCAGAATTACTTTTATTTAAACATTCGTGATGTGACGTGACATGTGGCCAAGTATGGTGACCCATACTAGGAATTAGTGCTCTGCATTTATCCCATCCTAAGTGCACACACACAGCAGTGAACACACACACACCGTGAACACACACCCGGAGCAGTGGGCAGCCATTTATGCTGCGGCGCCCGGGGAGCAGTTGGGGGTTCAAGTCGCTCAAGTCGTGGTCGTGGTATTGAAGGTGGAAGACAGCGCTGTACACACCCCCACCTACAATTCCTGCCGGACCTGAGACTCGAACTCGCAACCTTTGGGTTATGAGTCCGACTCTCTAACCATTAGGCCACGACTTCCCCTACAGTCTATTCACATTCACAGATATAAATAAATAATCAGTTACAGTGGATTTTTAATTATGTGTTTGAATGACACACAGTTCAGGTAAATCTTATTTATGGGTAAATCGGAATTCTAGAGACTGGAATTTTGGCTTATTTTAATTATATTTTCACATTCATAATCAAAATACGACTAAATTCTGATTGATATAGGAATGTTTTTGTGCACATTATTACTGCAAAACTTGTACTATCTGTCCCAGTTTCACTCCTATAATTATTTGTAACCGCAGGGAGCCCCAGGCCTGCCAGGAGAACCTGGTCCATCGGGACCAAAGGTAAGATGCATTGTTTTCACATATCTGTTATAATGTCTTTGCCAGGGATGTGGACTCGAGTCACTTGACTCGAGACTTGACTCGGACTCGAGTCCCAAATTTGATGACTTGCGACTCGACTCGACATAATTAAAGAAGACTTGAGACTCGACTTAGACTTTGACAGCAATGACTCGAGACTTGACTTGTACTTGAGCCCTGTGACTCGGAAAGACTTTATGATCAGATCAAAGTCGTTATAGACACGTCCCTGCAGCGTGCTTGCGCTTGACTGGCAATAAGCCAGAGACTGCATTCAGGGAGCGCTGGAT
>NW_015651328.1:598465-609134 GCF_001515625.1 Sinocyclocheilus rhinocerous
AAGACTTGAATCTTAAAGCTGAGGACTTGCAACTCGACTTGGACTTGCCTGTCTTGACTTGGGACTCGACTTGGACTTGCCTGTCTTGACTCGGGATTTGACTCGAGACTTGAATGCGAAGACTCGAGACTTACCGTATTGTCCCGAATATAAGACTATATTTTTTTCTTGGAAATACATCTGAAAAAACGCGGTGGACTTATATTCAGGGTCTAGACTTTGACATGTCAATAATACACCCACTTCCAGAAGGTACATCTGGAAAAAGGGGGGGTCGTCTTATAATCAGTTGTCGTCTTATATTCGGGCCAATACGGTACTTGTGACTTGCAAAACAATGGCTTGGTCCCACCTCTGGTCTTTGCACCATTGAACGTTGACATCTTTTCACATGCATTTGGATACATCTTATTCAGGCATAAGAGAGAGTTTTTCCCTCCCATCTATGCATGCTCAACACATCCTGCTAGTTTTTACATTTGTCAGGTGGCTCCATCTGCAATCACAAGAGCATGTTATCTAACCTCACTTTGCCTTCACTCTTTAGTTTTTTCCTCCCTCATCTGCCACAGTAGCCTGTTTGAACACCACTCTCAGCTTACATAGTGACACCATTATGCTCCATAATAAAGCCATGCCAGGAGCCTCTATATGTCACTGTGACAGGAGAGCATTGTCAGGTTTTTGAAGTTTAGGTGTGAATGCGATGAGAGCAGTGCTTTTCCCTCAACCCATTTGCAGAAGCTCTGTATAGACTGCTACACGTGTTTACATTAGTGTTGGGAATGCTACTTGAAACTATGAAGTATTAAAACTATCCTACCTTACAAGCCATTAGCAAAAAGTAGCTTAACTACATTGAAGATATTTAGGGGGGCAATGTTTTTAGATATGTAACTACTAGCATTAATTAGCATTTGAACCAATACAATTAGACAGCACCAATATTTATATAATGAAACTGAAAACATAATAATGAACAGCATTAATTATCTAAATATATATCCACAAAAAAAGTAGATATGAAATGCAAAGTAAGAAATCAATATTTGTTTGTTTTAGGCCATTTTCTAAATGAGCCATACATTTTAGTGAAAAAAAGCTTGCTCAGCTGCAGTGTAGAACTAAAGAACTAAAACCTTTTTAAGTATCTTGGTTAATTTTAAATAAAAAATAAAAGAATAATAATAATATTAATATTAGATGGAACAAATTAATGTAAGAAATGTTGACTTGGCAACAAAATAAAATAAGTTTATAAGTAAGTACTAAAGTTACTAAAACTGAAATAAAAAAATAAAGTTATAGAAATATTTTTAAAAAAATGATAAAATGGAATAATAAAAATAAAAAACAACAAAATTAACTAGAACTTAAAGTAAAACGAAA
This sequence comes from Sinocyclocheilus rhinocerous, assembly GCF_001515625.1. Classification (NCBI taxonomy): domain Eukaryota; kingdom Metazoa; phylum Chordata; class Actinopteri; order Cypriniformes; family Cyprinidae; genus Sinocyclocheilus; species Sinocyclocheilus rhinocerous. The sequence goes on from NW_015651328.1 coordinate 599,855, forward strand.
ATGAAAATATTTAAAAAAAAAACTAATTCAAAATAGTAAATACAATAATATTATATTAATAATGTTAAAATAACACTGCTTAGCTGCTTTGAGTTCAATACAGTACAATTAAAAAAACAATAATAAAAAAACAATTGTGTTGAATGTCCATAAGTGTTTTTAGAATTTGTGTGTTATTCTTTGCAGGCCACTTCATAAATCCAGACAAAATTTCCATTCATTTGGGGCTAACAACAGTAAAAAATGTTTACTATTGTACAGTACACATATTGTAAGTTGAAATAAGTTGACATGGGTAATATGGACCTTTTCGAGGAATCAACTGCATTTTTTTTTATTCATTCTACATTAAGTGAATGTAAATGAGGCTGTAAGGGAACAGAAGTAAACCATGGCATATACATTACACTGAATTGTCACATCCACATCCATATAAATATAGAGAGAGAGATTTTTTTTTTTTTGTATGTTTTCAAAGCAAAGCCAGGCTACAATGCAAGCCATTAAAGCTATCCTTCACCCATCTGCAGTCTACGCTGACTAAGCTGCATTGATTAATCAATAGCTAATTTACAAAAAAATTGTTATAAAAACATACATAACCAGCAGAGGGCTTTTCAGGAAGTATAAAATCACAATTGAATGCAAACCAGAATGAAATTATAAGCCACAACTGTAGCATTCATTGTATTCACACTTGTTGCCCTTCATTAAAAAAGTAGATGGGACGGACCTTGAAGATTTTATTTTGTGGACTGTATAGTGCTGAGCATGCGTTTCTATATAAAGCCTATTATGCGGTGCTATTACAGGGATCATTGAGTAGCCCGTGGTCATTGTCGTAGAATCACCTGTGTGGTAAATCACAGCTGCTCCTTTGATCCTATCCAGGGCGAAGCAGGGGCTGCAGGGCAAAGGGGACCCCCGGGAGAGCGCGGACGTCCTGGCCCACCAGGAGGAGGCTTTGGTTTTGGCTCCAAAGGACCAGAAGGGATCATAGGACCAGCTGGACCCCGTGGTGAGAGGGGAAATCCTGGTTCACCTGGACCAGCTGGTGCCTCCGGACCACCAGGAATCCCAGGGAATGAAGTGAGGCTTTTTCAGTGATGGTACACTGCCAAAAAACCCTGGCTGAAAGAGTTTATTAACTGACAGAAACAGTTTCCCGCCTACAGTATCGTATAGAACAGTATCTACTTTAAGAATCAATGTTTGCTTTTTATTTTCCTTGTCCACCATATTTTAAACATGAGAGTCGATGCAGCCATTTGTAAATTGGATGTACGAGGCTTACGTTGTCATCCGAGTTAGTTTTAGCGGATGATGGATAAGATATCTTGCAGAATAGTAGATATGAGCATTTTAACTTCACATTGTAACTATTTTTTTCCAGGCTGTTGTAAACTATGATGACTTAAGGTCCTTCATCAGGCAGCAGGTCATAAAGATCTTTGACGGTAAGAGAACTTTTGTAACCAGACATATCTGGAAGCACTGAAGCTTTATTTCTAGATGGTTTATTTCACACAGAAAGTGTCTTAGGATGATTTAATTTCTTCCCCAGCCCTCCACAAAAGATATTGGTTTCTTTTTGATACATCACAACAGTCTTTAAGGCACTTTAGTGTCTATTAAAGCAATACTCTGAGTTAAATACAAGTTAAAATACACGTAACAAGTTCAAATCAGTTTGTAAAAGAAAAAAAATTGTGGGCAGTTTTGCACTTATAATGGTAGTCTATGGGGCAGGCGTACAATTTTTTTATTATTATTTATTTAGGTTGGTTTTCAAAGTTAATTTGTTCCTGCAGAGCGTATGGGCTACTACATGTCCCGAATGCAGATGCCTGTGGAGATGGTTGCGTCCCCTGGTCGACCAGGACCCCCAGGGAAAGATGGAAGTCCAGGCATCACAGGTCCCCCAGGGATACCGGGCCGCTCTGGGCAGATTGGCCGCGAAGGAAGGCAGGGACCCATGGGTCCACCCGGTAAGAGGAACTAATGTGCTAATGTTTCCTACAGCAGTCCAGAGTTCCATTTGCCCAGTCATCCACAAGGTTGCTTTCATATGTGTCCCCAGGTGCCCCTGGTGTAAAGGGAGAAAAAGGAGATAATGGTGTTGGAGAGATGGGAGACACTGGCCCTCCGGGTGCTCCAGGTCTGACTCCCAAGTTTTCAAAGCCAATTTTAAAGTGGAAGTCATTTTGCCAACTTTGTCATGTTTATGCTACTGTAATCTCTTTCTCATTCCTTCCGTTCCTCTCAGGTGTTCCTGGTCCTCCTGGTTACAGTAAGATGGGACCACCAGGTCCTTCTGGTCAGCAGGGCATCCCTGGTATTCCTGGACCTCCAGGACCATCTGGACCAAAGGGCAAGGATGGTCGTTGTCACCCGTCAGACTGTATGAGTATGCCTGTGGGGTACAATCCCAAGGGCCCAGCTTCCAAAGGTCCCATGTACTAGAAAATGGTTTAAGAGAAATAAAAGATGGAGGATGGTACCCACTGATTGACAATCTCACGGTTACCTACCTGTATCTGCTAAGGCTTCTGAGAAGATCCATGGAGAACCAAAGGATTAATGTCATTTCCTTTCCGCATGATGCAATACCAAAAAACTGGTTCACCACCAATGGGGACTTTTATAAGTTATTGTCTGCTGATGAACCGGTGAAGAAAGGCTAAGCATTATTTAACACCACTACAATCAGTGCAACTTCCCAAACTTGAGTGCCTTAACCCCTGAATACTGTCCCATATTGCCATCATTTTTGAGTTTGTGTTTTACAATTATAGTAAATTGAAGACTTCTAGATCCCTGGACATATAAGGTGTTGACAGTCATTATAGGTACCCAGATTTATTCAGCGTTCAATATTTTTCATTTCTTTACCAGGCAAAATATTTTTTGTTTTTCCGATTGACATTTCACACCAGTCTTCAAGGTCCTTTATTAACTATTAAAGCAATATTCTGAGTTAAATACAAGTTAAAATCATCCATGGCATGCTGTTGTTAATGCAGGAATTATTTTGACTCATACCTCATTTTGTGAAAATGTTGACAGCTTTGCACTTATAATGGAATTCTATAGGGCAAGCGTTCAACATTATTTTTTTTAATTTTTTTTTTTATATTTTGCAAATTGAGGTATGAATCAAATAGATTTTCTGCTGAAAATTGCCACAGATGCCGTTGCTAGGGCTTGTATTGAATCTGTAATATTTCTTTAATAATATATTTGTGAGGGGGTCATTTTGGCAGCTGCTAATTTTGCTATTTAACTGCTTTAGCAAAGACAATGTGGCATAAATATCTATCTGTTTCCAGTGAATAATTCCTTCCACAGTGTGAGCCGTTTAATATTAAATAGTTTGAGGTTATCATTAGGCATAGATACAGTTACCTAATTAATTATGTTTATTATTCAAAATGAACTTCCCCAAGGGCTTGTGTTGTACATATTCATATTTATATGTAATGGCTTTTTGTACTTTTTAAAAAAATCATCAGCATGGCAGCCCTTTTTATGGTCGTCTCAGATATTTTGGAATAATTTTATAAGCTCTAAACAAATGGATGTTTTGTAAAGGTAAGTTTTATATGCAATTTTGGGTTAGAATGCAATTTTGTGATGTATCTTGGGACAGAAAGGGATTTTATTTTTATAAGAATATTTCAGTGACACCTATTTCTTGAGCTCTGTGATGACATCTCCTCCTCTACCACTCTACTGGACTCTTAAACTTGAATTTACTTTGATATACTGTACCACTTGCAGCTGAACCATCATGTGCTTCTAGAACACTCTAATCTTAAATATGCTTTGCTAGTCATCCTAAACATCCAAACCCAACCTTCTCAGTTCAGTCATCTCTAAAGCAAACAGCATCTCACTGATTCTCTGCTGCGTCAGCCAGTCTGATGCTTTTACACTCTGCACTTTATCCTCTCGTTGTCACTCCCTCGGTCTGTATGTGGGTGTGAGTGTGTGAAGATAGCGAGAAAGACTCTGTATCTATATTGGGAGGATAGCTGAAAAGTTTTTTTTTTTAATTATGCAGTTTTCATGAAGTAAACGTTACGAGCATGCCGATTTCAGATTGGCCTTTCAACCTTTTATTTATCCAAGCTTTAAAAAATCTCCCCCATCATCATGTATCTCATCATAGCACTATTTGTAAGCAAAGTCATTTGTGTGCAAATTTTTTTCTTTAAAGAAACTTGAGAAGCAATAAAAGTTTTGAAAGCAGAGTTCTCTATGGACTCGTTCACTTGTCAGTCCCTAAACAACATATATACAGTGCCTTGCGAAAGCATTTTTTATTACATTTTATGTTGCTGCCTTATGATAAACTTCTTTAAATTACTTTTTTTCCACATCAATCTGCACTCCATACACCATACTGACAAAGCAAAAACAGAATTGTCACAACTTCGTACATTTATTAAAAAACTGAAATAAGTACATTGCATAAGTATTCATACCCTTAACTAAATATTTAGCTGAAGCACCTTAACAGCTATGTATATGTATATGTATATATGTATATATATTCAGTTTGTAACCATAGCAACAGTTTTGTATTCACAAAGGATGACTGAAATGTCTTGAAATACTTAGTATTGAACCCAAGGGTACAGAGTTTCAAGTTAAATTTTCAACACTTTGTAAATAACAGCATATATGATGGTGAGGGCATGAATTTGGAAATAGAAATAAGATTGCTTATACTGAAAATAGGGACAATGTTGTAACCATAGTGATCAGAATATGAATCAGCGGTGCGAGAAACATGAATTGTGTCCCAAATGACGTACTATATATGATGCATATGATGTCTTTCAAACTTGGTTCCGGGCACCCCCAGGGGGTCTCAAGTAGTACTAGGGGGTCCGTGGAAAACTTAAGAAAAAAAAAAACAGTGTTAAAACTGAATCTAAATGAACTTGAACTTGAACTTAAACTAAAACTAAATAAATACATTTGATTAAAATAAAAAAATTCTTAAAAATAAATAAAAAATAAATGGTCACACTTTAGTTTGGGGACCAATTTTCACTATTAACTATTAACAAAAATATTTGCCTCAGTAAACTCCTAATTTGCTGCTTATTAATAGTTAGTAAGTTAGTTGTTAAGTTTAGGTATGGGGTAGGGATCAAAAATATGGTCATGAAGAAAAAGTCATTAATATGTGCTTTATAAGTACTAATAAACAGCCAATATGCTAGTAATAATACTGAGAACAAGTAATATACTTTATACATATAAATACATAGCTTTTAAATTTTAGGATGGGGTCCTCGCATGAGGATGATATTATTTGGGGGTCCGTGGCATCTAAAAGATTGAAAAACCCTGGTCTAGTGTAGTAATTTGATAAGGTTATTTTGTCATCCAACATTGGAGTGTGATAGACCCTCCCATTCCACACTTCGGTTCATCAGTTAAATAAAACTGAATTATTCAGGTATTTGAAGTGTTTTTTGTTTTTTGTTTTTTAACACTACTTAGACTGTTTATTCTACAAAATGTCATACGTATACAGCATTAGTTACCCAGATGATCAGCTGACAGTGCTGCCATAATGACAGAGAGCATTAAGACATTTCTGACTGCTGAGTGCTGCAACTGACCACTCAGAATCAAGAATTCTAGAGCAATACAATCTTCTGTTGTTGTATCCTGAGTGAGAGAATTGGAGACAGTTTAATGTTTTGTTTTGTTTTTTAAAAAATTACATCAACTCTGTATTTCTTTTGCTTAGAAAAAGTAACGCCGATCAAGTGCTTTAAATTATTAGATAGTATTCATTTGCATTTCATGCTTGCTGCCTTATCACAAACAAGGCTAGACATCGAAATGAATATATTTTATTAAAACAAAAAAGACGTGTGAGATCCAGAAGAGAGAAAGTAAGTTCTTCAAAAGTTAAAACCGTTGCTCCTCTCAGATGTTCACGATACAGAAGAACATTGAGTTTTACAAAACGTTCCTTTTTATTGATTGGGGTAAATCTGAACAACCAGGCAAGAAAACTTGAATGTTTACAGACGAACCAAAAAAAGAACAATAAATAGTCTGTTAATGAAGATAACCAGTTCTTCTCTAAGTACATAACACACAGTATCTTGGAAGTGGCAGGTTTGTATTTCAAAATTCCGGAAAGTCTGAGCATTGTTTGGAGTTTAATCCTGAATGCTGAATTGTTAACTTTGTATCAGTTTTATATTCTAAACCCACTCTGTCCATACAAAATTAATACACATTTACAAAGATTTACAGCATGGAATCGAGGATAAAGTTAATGGGAGCATGTTGCCATCTCACCTAGAAGAGCAGATCAAAGGCATTGATTCATGGTGCAGACAGGCACAATACAAACAGGGGCATAATGTACACGAGGTATCCTCTCGAGCCAGGGAAGCTGATCACTGAAGCACAAGGTAAATGAATCTATTAATAAAGTAGCTTTAAATATTTTTTTTATTGGTTCAATTATAGGGGAATTTCCTGGCATGTAAAAATCTCACCATCATCCTTTATCTTTTAGAAGTTTGGATCAGATTCATAAAACAAATAACAGTTTAAAAAAATAAAAAAACAGCACCTTTGTTTGAACCTCATTCTCACAGTTCTTCTAGTCCAGGGCGCATGATGATGATGTCATCAGTGATGTCACTAGCAATGTTCTCACATCTCTCTGTACTGTGAGGTGGGACAGAGCAGCAGCGGCTAACATTGCCAACTTAAAACTTCCTTTCAAATGTCAAATCATTCATAAACAATCCTAATGCATACAAAAAATTCACAATATCAGACAGCGGCTGTTCCGTCCCCCCTCACAAGGTGTCCAATGAAGAAAAGGCCCGTGTGCCTCTCTTTCCATGCTTCTTCCCCTTTTCATTGTTTCTTTCTGACTCTCTCTCCAAGATGTTCTTATGCCCCAGTAGAGGGCTTGATTTAAGTGGATGGGCCCTTGACTGTTCCCGCCTCTTGTAGTCTGGGAGAAGTGTAGGCGGAGGCTGCCAAACATGCAGCTGCTTCACAAAATCCAGGAAGTCCAGGAGGACCAGCTTTTCCAGGGCGGCCTGGCTCACCCGCTACACCATGTGGTCCTCGCTCGCCTGGCCTACCATCACGTGCCACACCGTCAAGACCTGGAGGACCTGTGAGAAAGCAGGATGGGCTGCTGAGTAAACCAACTCGCCTTCAGACAATTTGGACTTTACCGGTGGACTTTGAACTTACCTGGCAGTCCAGGTGGTCCCGGTTGGCCAGGATGTGGTCGGCCAGGATCTCCTCTCTCTCCCTTTGCACCCCTCTTTCCTGCAAAATGGAAACATGGCGATAGGATTTACAGTAATGAGGATGACTGACAGTATTTTCACAAGAGCAAGATCTATATTTAGAAGGTTTTTTAACCTTTAAGACCAGTGTTTCCTATCTGGCCTGAGGCCCCGATCATGCCAGGAATGCCACGGCCGCCTGGCAGTCCATGAGGACCCTGAGGTCCTGGAGATCCAGGTGGTCCTGGAGGACCTGGAGGTCCCATCACACCTGCTCCACCCAGCACCGCTCTCTTGGAGCTCACCGCTACCGCTGCTAACTTCTCTGTCAGAAGAATAGAAGAGCGGGAATTTCAGTGTAAAGTGATTAAGATCAGATAAGTTGAAATTTCATTTCAGTAACAGAGTCATTTGATGCAGAGCATGCTGTTGTGTCTAAAAACACAGGGTGGTGGAAGCCTAGAGCTGCAGTTTTTAAGGCTGAACTTATTTTATTATGAATGCTGTTTTTAGAACGCCATGTCATGCACAAGATGCTGCAAACATTCGTTTACCATACCATGTCGTGCGATACTGAAAAATACGTGAGTGCAGCGGTCAAACATGTCCTTTTCTCACAGACTTAATTAGAAAAACTATTGAAAAGCAGCTCAGTGAAATGTAAAACTTGAGATGCAGGGCAGTGCAATTGAAAAAATGCAAGGTCTGGAGACACATTTCTTAAAAGACGCTTTTCTTAAAATCTAAACTTATTTTAACTTGAGTGGCATGTTTTTATAATGTGGTGTCATGCGCGAGACGTGAAAGCAACACATTCAAGCACATTCATCTAGCATGTTTACATAGAAAAACAATGGGAAAGTAGAACAGTGGAATGGAAAAACGTGTTCTGTGTGAACAGCCCCTTATACTCAATACTGCAAAAGACTCTAAACGTGATCGCAGAGGTCAAACACATCCATCTAGCTCTTGTTTACATAGACCAACACTGAAAGAGCAGCACAGTCGAATAAAAAGTGGTGCTCAACCCTGAAAAGAATACCTGCAAATAGTGTTGAACCTTAGCTTAGCACACAGTCACATCTGACTGGGGGTCCTGCAATATTGGGTAAACTTATTTTAACTTGAGTGGCATGTTTTTATAATGCGGTGTCATGCGCGAGACGTGAAAGCAACACATTCAAGCACATTCATCTAGCATGTTTACATAGAAAAACAATGGAAAAGTAGTACAATGGCATGGAAAAACGCGTTCTGTGTGAAGCTCCTCATGCGCGAGAAGCTGCAAAAGAGCTGAGCACAAGCACAGTGGTCAAACATATCCAACTATTGCATGTTTAAATAGAAAAACAATGGAAAAGTAGCTCAGTGAAATGTAAAAATGTGAGTTCTTATAACTTAAGCGCTGTTTTTAGAATGCCATGATGAGGGCCATTCCCACATAACACGCATTTGCTTTGAAAAACGTAAGACGTGGACAGTGAAATGGGGAAAAAATGCAGGGCATTTTTTAAAAGTTGAACTAAAAGTTGAAGATGCTGCAAAAGACACGAGCCCAACAGTCAAACATGTCCGTCTAGCCTGTTTACATAGAAAAACAATGGGAAAGTAGAACAGTGGAATGGAAAAACGTGTTCTGTGTGAATAGCCCCTTATACTCAATACTGCAAAAGACTCTAAACGTGATCGCAGAGGTCAAACACATCCATCTAGCTCTTGTTTACATAGACCAACACTGAAAGAGCAGCACAGTCGAATAAAAAGTGGTGCTCAACCCTGAAAAGAATACCTGCAAATAGTGTTGAACCTTAGCTTAGCACACAGTCACATCTGACTGGGGGTCCTGCAATATTGGGTAAATATCATTAAGATAACAACCCAGAGGTGGACATTCATCTGTTGACCAGTTCTCGAAGTGTCCCAGTGACCAAATCTCCACATCTAATCTATTTTCCAATGGGGAATGAGAGAGGAATCCTTCCCCTCGC
>NW_015651328.1:609512-611368 GCF_001515625.1 Sinocyclocheilus rhinocerous
GTGTGAACAGCCCCTTATACTCAATACTGCAAAAGACTCTAAACGTGATCGCAGAGGTCAAACACATCCATCTAGCTCTTGTTTACATAGACCAACACTGAAAGAGCAGCACAGTCGAATAAAAAGTGGTGCTCGACCCTGAAAAGAATACCTGCAAATAGTGTTGAACCTTAGCTTAGCACACAGTCACATCTCACTGGGTGTCCTGCAATATTGGGTAAATATCATTAAGATAACAACCCAGAGGTGGACATTCATCTGTTGACCAGTTCTCGAAGTGTCCCAGTGACCAAATCTCCACATCTAATCTATTTTCCAATGGGGAATGAGAGAGGAATCCTTCCCCTCGCTTCAGGTGAGCGTGTGGGTATGTATAAGCGAAGGTATGCTTGCAATCGCAGGCTGAAAGGCTGAGGGATTACATTGTGAAATGGTGGGAGCCAGCGGAGGTTATCACGGGCCGGATCAGGTCATCTCTTTCTTGCAAAATAGACGGTCAGAGAGCACAGACTGACAATCCCAGAGAAAACAGAACTGTGTGCTAGTCAATTTTGAATAACAGATAAATAGCTGCAGACTACACATTCCACAGTGTTTGGCAGGAAAGATGTCCCTGAGGAGTGATGAGTTGCACGATAATACATTTCAATGGATGAAAAGTACTGTGTAGATTTAACTCAATAGATTTAGCTGCCCTCTTCCTGATACACTGATCGCAGCCGTTAACAGAAAGTACAATTATTGTTATTCACCTTGCAGCATCTTCAGGACTACGTCAACGATGTGTTGATCTGTAGCATCACGACCCTGGAAAGCCAAATCATAAAAATGAGGAAAGCACACTTAAAGAGAAAATTCAAAATATTTTCTGCAAGTGTTTTTCTATTGTGCTGAGCTCTGCATACTATATTGCAACCTGTCTGGCTGGTGTAACACTTTGGCTTTGTTGTATTGGAGGCAAAACATGCTGAACAGAATTGTTTGTTGGGTAATGTAGGTTGGGAATTCTGTGCTGGAAATTGTTCTTGAGGTTTTGTTGATGCTGTTCAACACTCACAGATGGTCCTTGTATTCCTGGCATCCCTGGAACTCCTCTTTCTCCATGCAGGCCACGTGAACCAGGTAAGCCTGAAGGACCCTGGTCTCCTGGTTTACCGGGATCTCCAGTAGGGCCGTTGTGCCCTGGATCACCAGTCACACCTAGCTGTTGATAGAGGAAGCAGTAATTAAGGAAATATAGAAACTGGGATGTTCAGTATTGTTTTATAGGATGATGCTGAAGTTAAATAAATCATTACCCTAAAGGTGAAATATGTCATTTCTTTGCCACTAGTGCTACCAATTGAAATAGCAAAAATAATGAAAATATGAATGATACTTACCATTTTTCCCGTTTTTGCAAAATGTTACAAAGCAAATATTAATTACAAAGCAGATAATAACAATTATTCATTAAAAAAATAAAATAATTTTTTTTTTGCACAATTTACAGTCAAGAAAAAAATAATTAGTCTGGTAGCACAAACCTTGTTGCATGCCAAAGTTTTAGGCAGAAGAATAATAAGTCCGAGCAAGCTCATACGGATGATTGTTCCCAAACAGGTTTCCTGAACATGCCCCATAATCCAGTGTTATTTTAGCATTATTAAAATACTGTTAATATGCTTACTTTGTTAATATACTTAATAAAAACTATTTAATATTTAATTAATAAATAATAATTTTATTGTTAACTATATTTGTTAATAGTTTGAATTACCTTTTTTATTTTTCAGCTTTTATTTTCTTTTTAGTTTACGTTTTAATAATTTTTATGTGCTTTTGTCATTTTTATTAGTTCAGTACTCCTATTTCAA
>NW_015651328.1:611400-612888 GCF_001515625.1 Sinocyclocheilus rhinocerous
TATTTAATATTTAATTAATAAATAATAATTTTATTGTTAACTATATTTGTTAATAGTTTGAATTACCTTTTTTATTTTTCAGCTTTTATTTTCTTTTTAGTTTACGTTTTAATCATTTTTATGTGCTTTTGTCATTTTTATTAGTTCAGTACTTCTATTTCAAGATTTCATTTATTTTATTTCAGTTTTAGTTTTAGTAATTTAGGATTTTGACTTATTTCAGTTAGTTGCCAAGGCAACATTTCATATTTTCATATGAAGTTTTTTAAGTAAGTGTTTTTTCATGTAATTATATTTTATTTGATTTCAGCTTGATTTCAGTTAAAGAAAATAATAAACGCCCATAAACGCCCCATTCACAGTCTTCCATCTGTAGGACAAAAAAGTAGTCCTGCCCATAACTCACACCAATGACTGGGGCAAAAGTTGACACGTCAGAATGGCTTGTTTAAATGTGCTCATAAAACTGAGACAGCATAAAGTATTCTAAAATAAAATAAAAACTGACACAATTCACCTTTGTCATGTCCTTCAGCGTTGTAAAACAAACTACAAAAGCTGAATCTAACTAAATTATGTATTTCACCTATAGCATTATCTGTGCTCTTCAGACTGTCCTTACCTGTCCCTTAGGTCCGGGCTCCCCAGATTGTCCCTGTTAGACGGAGAGACGCAGTTTCAAGATGAACAGAAGTCCTCTGGAACAAATCTATTAAATAAATGTACCAGACTACAGCCTTATTTACCTTCTCTCCTTTCTCTCCAGCCAATCCCTCTACACCAGGATCACCCTGTGAAAGAAGCAGGTGAGATCCATCAATGTCTCCTTCAGTCGTTATCTTTTATGATATGGACTGTGATGTATGGTTTCTATTTCACTCCATAAATACGTGTACGCATTTATCTGAGGGTGTACTCACAACGTCTCCCTTTGATCCCACTTTGCCTTGGAATCCCTGTAAGGAGATGCAATTGTACATCAGACATCTCTCAAGTGTCAGCCCTAATGGGTGAGGCACAGGGAATTTATTGTTGGTAATATCTTACTTTACCGTAAACTTTCAGAGCACATTAAATCAACTGGCTTTTACTGCCAATATTCAATGTATTAAACAGCAAGGATATTATAGATTAAAGGACAACAAACATTAAAGTGTCCATAAGAAGATATTTCATACTGAATTGAGGGGCATTATTTGGAAACATGGACATGAATTATCTAAGTGCATAGATGTCCTCTAGTGAAAAGAGTCCAATCATGAGTTAAGACTGCCCCCATGTGGTCAAACCTCATCACTCTGTCAGTTTAAACAGGAAGAAAGTTAATTTACTCTTAATTACTGTTTATATGGTCACAAACCTTTTCTCCCTTAGTTCCAGGTAGACCCTGAGCACCTGGGATGCCCATGGGTCCCCTCTCTCCCTTACTGCCCTGCAGGTACAACAGAGAAGACAAGTGAAGGATTGAAATAGACAATTATATATATA
>NW_015651328.1:612961-631095 GCF_001515625.1 Sinocyclocheilus rhinocerous
CACCTTATTTTTATATTATTATATTGATCAACAAACAAATTATCAACAAAATCATAACAGCAATAACTGTAGATTAATGAGAAGTATTCATTTTTGAAACCTAGTGAATGTCTTATTCTTATTCTTGAATGTCCTATAACAGACATTTTTCAATTCATGCCCCATGAAAAAAAAAAAATAAGATCAAATCTGGAAGTTGAAAGCATGTTCAAAAAGCGTAACATATATATTAGTGCTGTCAAACGATTAATCACGATTAATCGCATCCAAAATAAAAGTTTTTGTTTACATTGTATATATGTGTGTGTGTGTGTGCGCGCGCGCGCGCGTGTATATATGTATATATATATATATATAAAAATACAAACACATGCATGTATACAGTGCTGTGGAAAGGATTTTGCCCCCTTCCTGTTTTTTTATTTTTTTTTGCATATTTGTCACACTGAAAAGATTCAGATCATTAAACAAATTTTAATATTACACAAAGATAACCCAAGTAAATACAAAATGCAGTTTTGAAATAATTATTTCATTTATTAAGGGAAAAAAGCTGTCCAAACCTACCTGGCCCTATGTGAAAAAGTAATTGCCCCCTAAATCTAATAACTGTTTGTGCCACCCTTGGCAGCAACAACTGCAATCAAGCGTTTGCGATAACTGGCAATGAGTCTTTCACATCGCTGTGGAGGAATTTTGGCCCACTCTTCTTTGCAGAATTGTTTTAATTCAGCCACATTGGAGGGTTTTCGAGCATGAATATATATATACACACATATATATGGATCCCACATTTTTCTAAGCAATGAATTCTCATCAGTTTTTCATTACATTTCTTTATATACATACATATGTGTGTGTGTGTGTGCGCGCGCGCGCGCGTGTGTGTGTGTGTGTGTGTGTGTTGATAGGAACTTTTTTTTTTGATAGGATATTGCATTTTTTTGTATAATGCATTATAAAGGTATTCATAATCCATGTTGCAGAGCATTATATTTTTTAATACATAATTGTAATCAAAATAAAAATGTATTCCTATTTGCGGATTCCTTACTACATCTGAAATTGTATGTTGTGTTTTATTGCATTATGCTTTCTAAAGGGTGTAATCATAAAAAGATAAGTATTATAATTGTATTTTAACTTTGCAATTATTCATGGGACCATACAAGTGCATTATAAGGTGCATTACAAGGCATTATTAATGCATTAAAATACTGTAATAATGCATAATATATAAAAATATAATTCATAGATAAAGTCATTGTATATAAAGACTTCCAGTGTCACCAAATATATTATTATTATTATTATTATTATTATTATTATTATTATAGACACATTTTATAGACTCTATAGATGTTTTTTAAATGTATTTTGTTCAGTTTCTTTTTCTATGATTATTTATTTTTGTTTGCTTGTCATTTTTGTTGAAATTTATCTTCCCCAATATTTCCAGGGTTTCTGACCCTGGGAACTTTAAATGTATTTTGTACAGTTTCTTTTTCTATGATTATTTATTTTTGTTTGCTTGTCATTTTTGTTGAAATTTATCTTCCCCAATATTTCCAGGGTTTCTGACCCTGGGAACCCTGATTATAGCAGAAAAAAATAATTATATGAAAAGAAATGTCTGAAAAATAAAGAAACTTACAGGCAAGCCAACAATACCAGGAGACCCAACTGGTCCTCTTTCGCCCCTGTCACCCTATTGGACAAGAACCGAAAAGTTAAGAAAAGAGAGTTTCCTTCAATGTTAATGAAATGATTTGTCAATGAGGATGGCCACTGACCTTTGGTCCTGGGACTCCCTCCATGCCAGGTTCACCTGGAGGACCAGGCTCTCCCTGAGAGAACGAGAAACATAATGAGAAGCCAGAAAAAGCTTTTGGATTATGCATAAAACTGTCCTTGAATGATGTGACGTACTTGAGGTCCTGGAAGACCTTGCATTCCCATAAAGCCCCGGGGTCCTGTCTCACCCTAAATTTAAAAGGGAACACATAAATTGCTGAAAGGGTGGAATGAAGCACTAATGGATAGTATAGTATCAACAGACATCAAAAAACTAGTATGGTTCCACAAAAACCATGTAGGCATTCATAAAATAACTGCATGATCTCACCTTAACTCCCATTTCACCCTTGGCTCCAGGCATACCAGGCAAACCCTAAAAAAAATACGAAGAATTGCATGAAGAATGAATGTAGTGACCCGTGCAGACCTCCATGGAGAGCTTCATGTCCGTCCTCTACTCTGTGCTGATATCAGAACAAGGCTGCAATAACTCATCCTGTTAGTGAGGGCGCCTGTATTATGGCTTGCACAGGTACGTTGTTATGTTTTGTATCATAACCAGCACACTCCATTACCCCAAGTCACCAGGAGAGTCATGTTTGATGATGATGAATAGTAAATAGCAGGAGCAATTTCAAGGTGGTTTAAGCTCCAAAATAGGGAGAAAATACACTAAACTTTTACTTTTTTATCTTTGATCACCCTCATTTAACGAAGGGGAACACAATGGACAGATGTGAAGAAGATGGGAAAGGATTCCTCACAATCTAATGCAGATGCTTATATTATATTGAAAAGATAATGAAGTATGAAATTCTACTTACAGGGTCTCCCTGGAGACCAGGAGCTCCAGGTCTTCCATTTTGTCCCGTAGCACCCTAACAACAAAAATGTACAAGACAGTGCAGCATTCATGAAATTAATATTTTTATAATGTTTTTGAATTTATTATCATCATCATCATTTTATTAGATAGATAGATACAACAGTTTTTGGGGTCTTTTTTTTCCATTTATTTTAATTGGTAAGTAGGCGTATAATAACCAGGATCATGAACAGTTAACTAGTCATTACTGATAAAAAAAAAATAAACCCCTTCAGGATGAAATAAGGCTTGCTCACTCTGTCTGAGTGTGCATTATACTTTACATATGTCAAGTGTCTTCTTGAATAATGATGGCTGCTTTTGGAATTGATTTAAGAGCTGAAAAAGAGCCATCCATACCTTTATTCCTGGGATGCCAGGAGTACCATCTTTTCCATCAATTCCTGGAAGACCCTGACAGTGCACATTAATCAAAAGATTAAGAGCAGAAGTTTAGGGGGGCGTGTTTTCAATTGAATTCAAATTAGTCAGCTCCTTTCTTACGTTCTCTCCCTTCTTTCCGACCACTCCCTGAGGCCCTCGTATACCACTCTCTCCCTACAAGAACAACAGCAGGAATTAATATATAAATGGATGAAAAGTTTGATAAATTAACATGTAGAAGGACAAATGAATGATGAAATGAATAGATGTGAATAATATTACTAATACTTACCATGTCGCCTTTGTCACCAGACTCTCCAGGTGGTCCTTGGGGTCCCTCTTCACCCTGCATTGCACAGTAAGATTATAATTTGTATGTATTTTTTTGTCAGTTATTAAAATGAAATATATTCAAACAAGACTTGCAGACTCACAGGGCGTCCAGGGATGCCGATCGGTCCTGAAATTCCTTTATAACCACGTGGTCCCTGTCACAGAGGTTGTGAATCACTTTTAAGTTTTTATAGATTGTAAAACAAAGTCATAAAAAATCAGTCTGTGGAGATGTGCTGTCATATAAATGCAATTGAAGTTGTGCAATGCTTGTTTACATTCCACTGGGTTTTGTTCAGAATATAATAAAACACATGTATGCAAATCAACCCGTTTGTACAATTCGGTGGGAAGCTAAAATAAGCTATATGCGCTTATATGTAAAACCGCCTGGCAAAATGATTGTCTCATCTCACACACAAAGACTGTGTAATGAAATTAGCCACATATTTAATGGACCAAATCCACCCACCCTCAGTTGTAGATATGCTAAATGTGTATTATTTATAGTCATGTCCTCCTTTCCGGTTCCCCTCTGTTATTTTATTATTATTTATACACTGTGATAGAATTTATTAACATTTTGAATTAGCTTTTAATTGTTATATTTTCAGTCTTTATTTTATTTTAGTTAAGTTTTAATATTAAAATATTTTAATATTTTAGCTTTAATTTATTTTAATATCAATTTAAGTTTTAATAATTTACTACTTCAGCTTAAACTTATTCTTCAGTTAATTGCCAATGCAACATTTATAAAGTTTTTTTATAAATGTTTAAGTTAAGTTTTCCGTCTAATGTTTATATTTTATGTTACTACAGCTTTATTTCACTTTTTTTTAAGTTTATAGTTTTACTTTTAAGTTTCAGTAAACAGTAGTAAAACTGATATTATCAACTGCCCTTTATTCCCTCATATATCTCCTCAGACCAGTCAAAATCATATTTTGTGTATCCATAAAGAGATAACAAGTAATATTTTGGGAACTGTGACTCACCGTCTCACCTTTGGGCCCCACCATTCCTGGATACCCTCTCAGACCATGTGGACCCTAAAGTTATTGTGGTAGAGCAGATATTTTATTTCACAGTTGATCTTAGGACCTTTATAAAAGGTACTGCTAAAATGACTTGCCATGATGTAACAGCAACAGAGGCTTAAATGGTAAAAAAGCCAAAGTCAAACCAGAACAGAAATAAATACATTACTGGAGGGCCTGGTATTCCTTGTTCACCGGAGATGCCGACTCCACCCTTTGTTCCCTAAGGATGAGAATACAAGGATGAAACAGATACTTACGTTCTGAAGAACAAATAATAACGGCCTTGAGTCTTACTTTTATTTTGGGATATTATGTGGTTTATCACTTTGATATTGTGGCTAAAATTATTTTTAATATATATGACAATTTTGGTAATGCACTTCAGATGTGTGTATTCTCCATTTGATAGTCAATCTTAAAGTCAACACCCAAAGTCTTACAACTTGAGTTTGGACAGTCGTGCTCTGCATTATGGGTAAATCCGCTCTGTCCCTGTAGTCCATTCTAATGTCCTTGTGGGGTTCATTAGGTCTGATTAATTCACAGCGCAGTAGCTTCTCAGTACCTGCTGGCCCTCTTTTTCCTTTCATCTGGGTCAGTGTGTTCAGTCTGTGACTCACACTCAGATTAGAGGCAGTTATATGCCTTGAGGGGCTTCATTAACACATAATCCTGCTCTGCTGATGGATGCTGTGTTTTGGGTGAGATACTGGGGCACCTCAAAGCATGATCTGGATGCTTAATAATAAACATTGTTTATTTAACTTTACCAACCAATCAGTATGTTTGTTGTTCTCTGCATTTTGCACATTATAAGAGATTTATGAAGTTTAAAGTTGTAAGGGGACGTCTTTCGCGTCATTTTATCATTCAGAAGAGTGCTCACATGCGCCCCTCTGTGGTTACAAAGTGTACACACCATAACTTGAATAGAGCAATCGTAATGTTTTAGCAGACTAACAAAATAACAAATGAATGTACAAATGTAATTTTTTTATTTACATATTATTGTTATTATTATTATTATTATTATTATTATTATTATTATTAATGTTGTTGTGGTTGTGGTGGTAACACCTTACTATAAGGTTCCATTAGTTCACATTAGTTAATGTATTGACTAATATTAACCAATAATGATCATTACATTTGTTACAGTATTTATTAATACTTGTTAATGTTAGTTAATAAAATTATAACTTTTCATTGTTTGTTCATGTTAGCTCAGGCTAATCCAATTATATTAACCGATACAACTTTTGTTTTTAATAATGTTAATGTTAAAATTACATTAAATAAAATTAATGCTTTAGAAGAATATTGATAGCAATATTACGAAATGGAACATTATTGTAAGTGTTATTGTTATTATTATTATTAGTAGTAGTAGTAGTATTTTGTGTGTGTGTATATATATATATATATAATTTATTATTATTATTATTATAACAAACATCATCAGAAAGAAAAACATACCACTCTTCCGATGCTACCTGGATCTCCCAATACCCCAGCGCGACCTTTATGTCCCTGTGAGGAAAATAATTTCAAGATCAGTCATTAAATTCTACCACTTTGTAAAATATTTTAGAAATGCTGATTGGTCGTTTCACGAACAGGTATAGTAACAACTATGATGCAAAATACTTGTGCACTCATAGTGTAAGGAGTAACATAATTAAGTAACATTTTAATTTATTTATTTTTTTTATTGTGCTATATAACAATAAAGCACTCGGGGCTGTGCTATTTTGTGAATGCAGTCATGGGGAAAGTGGTTGCAGACCTTTGAAATATCCTTTAACAATAGTCTTGAGTCGTATTAATTCACTACGAATAAATTTGAGAAAGTATAAAAGGTTAACTTACTGACCTTCACTCCATGTAGGCCCTGAGGACCTTTTGGCCCAGGTGGACAGTTGGTTGGACACTAGAACACACATCGGATTTAAAAAGTATAAAATTCTAGATAACACAGGCTAAACAATCACTGTCAGATTTGTTTAATTCAAACCATCAAAGCTGGGTGAAAAAGTGCGTTAAGGCCTTGGATTTTTTTTTTTTTTTTACTAGATCTCAGACCACCAGCCCTCTAATTACAGTAAATGGATGATAAGGATTGATCTAGTCAGAACAGGGCTCCAGCTGGACGCTAGGCCGGAGGAGAAGCAGTCAACCAGTCTGCCACGTGATCCCTCCAGACTCCTGGCAGGCTGGCTGCAGATCACACCCCTGGGACCCGCTCTGCTTCTTGATCCAGAGAGGTGCTAATGGACAGAAGCTTTTGATGGCACCCATTTAATGAAGCTCATTAGGAAAAGCTATGAACACTGAGATCAATAAGGGGTGTGTAAGGTCTAACAAGGCAAACTCTGAGAGAAACCAAATACAGAGAGGAGCTGATTCTGAGAGGACAAATATAAGAAGAAAGCCAAGAAGAAAGATATATTTAAGGTATAAATATGAGCAGTTTGGAAGATGAGTAATGAACAGTGTAGGACTTTTTTTTTTTTTTTTGGACCACATTGTTTGTGGGCACCCTGCCCAAATAAATAATTGTGAATGACAACAAATTAAATTAATCAACTTTACAACCACATTTTCAACAACAGTTTTTATTATATGAATATTTTCAAACTTAGTCCAAACTTATTATATGTTATTTTATACTATAAATATGAAATATTAAAATACAGAAATATTATCATCCTATCATATTTAGAATTAAATGTATCATATTACTAGGATTTTTATTATCATCTTATCATGTATATAATATATGTACTGTATCTTATTTTAAGGATTTGTATACGTTTTTACTGGAAAAAGTAAAAAGATTTTAGGGATTTCAGGGATTTTTTTTAATATATATTTTTACTGGAAAAACAAGTCAAAAAGACTAATTAAAATGCATTAAGAAATTATGTTTGCAGTGTAGTCAATAGTTTTATTTAGTAGGCCTACAGTCTGCAAATTTGTACACTGTTGCTGTTTGATCATGCAAATGGAAGATGATTTATTCCCTTATAAACTTGTACCTCCAAATACTTTTTCTTTTTTTTTGCATGAAATAAATGTTATAATTCATTTTGAAGCTGGCTGATTTGGTTTAAGGCTTGAAGCTGTTTAATTATTATTATTATTATTATTATTATTATTATTATAATCATTTATTAGTTTATTTTTTAATGGAAATATACTTTGGAATTCACCTTACCTGGAAGTCAGCACTGCCTTCCTCTAAACCCAAAAACTTTCCTGGTGGACCCTGAAAATGACACAATGAGATTAGGAAAACTGAGAAGGTGGATATAAATGCAGGTGGCTGGAAAGAAAAAACTATGTTTGGTTTATTTTTATGAAGTAATGCAGTTCTAAAGAAGATCCCAAATGGATGCCTTCAAATGAAATGAAATAAAGCAGAAAATGAAATAAAACGTATGCTCGGAATTGCAGTAGTTATGAGATGAGATGTCAATTTAAACTGTTCTGATTTATTTTCAGCCCTACAACTTTATACATAGAATTGGATTTTGTGGTTTGACTTGAGAAGACTACATTTCAAAGTGCAGTAAATGAAACATGCTGTCACTTACTGGCTTTCCTGGAGGTCCGGGTAATCCTGGAGGTCCAGGACTTCCCATGACACCCTGTGGGATGAGAGTTTGAGCTCAAGTGGGCATCAGTTCAGCGGTCCATTTAATTACATTGGTTTGAGTGAACTTTTGTGATTTTTTTTTAACTATTCAAGCTACAGCAAAAACAATTGTCTTAGCTAGTATCAAAGGTTGAGTATGAACAGCATTCTTAACCATGGAAGATTTGTATACTGTCATGTTGTTATGAAGATGTATTCGAGTGAGACCCACCTTTGACCCAGTAGACCCAATTTGTCCAGGAAACCCAATGGGGCCTGCTGCTCCCTGTAATGAGATAATGAACAGTGAAACTTGTTTATTAATCTAATACATTAGTAAGAGTGTGCTGTCAAATCTAAAACCAGACAAAACCTCTGTGGGCTAAGATCCCATAAGGATTCAGAAGGTTTTGTACGGTTTGCACTGCAAAAGCCTTTTGTACATGCAAAATGTTTTTTTAAACAAACAGTTAAAGTGCACCAGTCATTTTCACTGAAACTGCATGTGAGAAAAACAAATCAATTTGGTTATATATGATTATAATGAAATAATGTGGTTTATATAATGACAGTAATATAATAAACAGAGCAATTCCAAGAGGGTCTTTGCACCATCAGTGCTCAGGCCCTAAATAAAAGAAGTAAAATGGGAAGGAAATGTAAATTAAGCAAATTAAGGAAATCAAATAGATTATGAACTGGGTTACTTACAGGAAGTCCAGGCAGTCCAGGTCCCTAAAGGTAAAAAGAAAGAAAAAAATTTGCAACAGATCTTGAATGTAGTCCATTAATACTGGAATACAGTGCCTTGCGTCCTTAGAAATACTCAAACACCAAAAATCAGGTATTTTACTATTTTTGTACTACAATATCACCTGTTGAATAGCTGGGGTAACTGCAGGTGGTAGTCTTACACAATTATTTTTTGTTCAACAAATTCATAACATATTTTTTATACTTACAGTTCGCCCTGGTGGTCCACTAGGCCCTGGCTGACCCTGTGAAAATCAATAAAACGTGAAATTAGATGCATTCCATTCTTATACACTTCTAGAATAACAATGACTGAAAAGATTATGTTATTCATCATATTCTCAATATGCCTACATCATGTTATTCATAATATTCAGCTGTTGTCCTCTATTATCACTTGTTAAACATTGAATGATATGTTATGTGCATTTGATGGCCAAATGATGATCTGCATGAATATACATTGTGTGTACTCTGCATCCATAAAGAAAAATAAAATATGATTTCCTGACCTTTGGTCCAGGATTACCACGAGGGCCCCTCTCACCCTTAGCCCCAATCAAACCCTGGAGACATAACAGAGAAAAACAAGCCTCCTGAATAATAATCAGGCAATCATTATTTATATGGAATCATTCACTGGGTCATGTTAACACCTCTAAGGTGATGTGAAGATTTAAGCAGGTCATTTATTATAAGCAGAACATTTACAGTAATATGTAAAGATCCATGTGCTCATATTCTCATTCATTGCCAAAACTAAAAAAAAAAAAAAAAAAGTCCCTCAGTGGCTCAAAAGCTACGAACACACGTATATCCTCGGTACAAACAGACACAAACCATCAGATTAATTTCACTTTAGTGGGAGAGAGAGAGAGAGAGAAAAAAACAGGGATTGACATTCTAGAGCAGATTAAGCAGAAAATCCAATTAGGAATGTTTGCTTCCTAGCATGTGACTGAGAAAGTTTTGCTCATTAGGACTAACATCTCCTTTCTCAGTCTCACGCCAACACTTCAGAGTGGAGGTGTGAATAACCTTCACCAGAACATGATTTTAAATGCCATTGTTCATTACAAAACAAATGTAATGATTGAAAATGAGATTTAGCTCCAGTTTTTCTTTTTTTTTAATTAAATGAGGAGAACTTGACAGGATACTGAAATATACATTATTATTCACCTCCAAATGACTAATTTAGGGAGAACCCCCCCCCAACTAAATTATGACTGATCAATAACCTCATGAAACTCCATAATTGTAATTCCTTAATTGTAGGTGTCACTCACATCAATACCATCCTCCCCTGGAGATCCATCAGGACCAGGCTCACCTGGATCTCCCTTTTGACCCTGTAAAGTGGTGACACATGACAAACACTCTCAATTATTGGAGTATGATTTTGATACAACATTTTGAATGGTAGTGTAAATATATCAATATCAACTGCTGTTACTACTTACTGGTGGTCCAGGTGGTCCAGGAGGGCCCTTTTCTCCCTGTAAATTATGAAAAAAACATGAGCAAAGACAACCAATATAAAGTGTATGGGGACAAATCACTAACAACACACGCACACACTCACACACAGACACACAAACACACACACGCGCGCGCGCGTGCACACACACACACACACAACAAAAAACGGTTGCTTCTATAGCAAAGATAATGATCACTAAAATGTCATTGCACTAATAATTATGGTTTTTGCAACAAAAAAAAACAGCATTAAAGTATAGTACAGTATATCATGAACTTACTCTCACAGCCTCTGCTAAATGTAGCATGTTAGCATACGCGTGTTATCGTGTTAGCGTGTTAATATGCTATTAATATGTCAAAGAAATATCTAAAAATAAAATGAAAATAAACGATATGTATAACTCCACCAACAAACAAGCTTCTTATCCACCCTGACCCCTTCATAAGGTCAGATTTACAGTATTTTGCGTTGGGTGTCAGAATTCTATATTCAATAACTACTATAAGAATATGTTAATGAATATATTTATATTTCTGTATGCATTTATCACTATTTATGACTATAAAATCGAAATATCCTGAAATAATAGAGCTTATGGAGGAACATGGGGGATCCTGTTTCTGTTTTTGCTATGCAATGGATCAGTCTGGCCTGTTTATCCTGCTGAGTGTCTTTATACTGAATCCAGCCTGGGCCACAACTCTATCAAATAACCAACATCTAGTAGCTCTCTCTCAGCATGGGAAAGAGGCAACCTCTAACAGAACCTTTTTGTGTGATTATTTTTATTTCTTGCGCCCTCTGTTGGCAAGATTTTGGTAGTGAAGATGAATACAGGGCTCATGAAGGTGCACAATGACTGTCTTTGTACCAGCTCGACCTGTGGTGCAGCCAGGCAGCTCCAATACTCACATCAATGCCGTCAGCGCCGGGAGTTCCAGCGGGACCAGCGGGACCAAGGGGGCCCTGCGGTCCGGGTGGACCGGTCTAAAATGAAACACATAAAAACAGCCAAATGTATGCAATTTATTATAAACTGTTATGTTTTCATTCAGAATTAATTCATATTCATATTGTTGACAATAATCACTGGCAATTAGCTGCATTGCTAGCAATTCACAAAATTAGGTGAATCACTCTAGCATGCAAATCTAGCTTTGGATAATAAAAACAAGCACAAATATTGTTTGGTAATGCTCCTTGTGACCTCAGACCTGCATTATTTTACTATTATTTATAGATTTTTATAGTATTTATTAAGATTTTGAATTAGCTTTTGAATTTTTATATTTTCAGTTTTCATATTTAATTGAAGTTTTAGTAATTTTCCTACATGCTTTTGTTTATGTGATTTAAAAAAATATATATTTAGCTTTAATTTAATGTTATTTCAGTTTTATTAATTTTAATACTTTAGCTTATTTCAGTTGCCTATAGGCCACATTTAAGTTTTTTAAGTGAATGTTTTATTTAATTTCAGCTTTATTTCAATTACTGAAAAAAAGACGTGTACCAAAGTTTTAGTTAACAATAACAACACTGCCTCAGACATGTTTACATATTTAAATTTGATAGACAGAACGAGGTTTATGATGAAAAATAAATTAAAGGCAGAGGCTGTGTAATCAGGGTATCCGGGGTGGGAAAAGAGAGGCTGGGAATGTTTACACAGACCCTCCCCCATTTAGCATCAAAGCTACATCTATTTTTCAATGCATTACTTGACAAGGTGGTTGACTCAAAATGAATGCACATTCATTTAATCCATTGCATTTTATGCATATGAGCTGCATGCAAGCATTGGACTGAGGTGGTCCTTCTAAACGTGACAAGTATGTGTTATTCTGCTGAGAGCAGTTTCAGGTTCTGTCTGTTTGAATAGCAGCTTCTGGCAGCAGTGCATTTTCAATGGCCTCTTTGTACTCCTTTCTACCTTCTCTTCTCTCTGTTCATTTGTCTCATGTTCACTTTCAGCTTCATATTTTATTCAGCAGCTTTCCATTTATTCATTTCATTTACTGAACTGAATAGTTTAAGCTTTCAGAATCAAAAGATAACACTGACTGAAAATAGTCTATTGTTAAATACCAGGCCTCTTGTATCTGCATGATGTAGAGAGCAATATAATCCACTTGGATAAACTTTCAAAAGTTCAAAAAACTCAAAAGTCTTGCAACTTTGAGTATCAAAAGTCTCCAATATACATGTAATCTAACCAAACTAGTAAACTAATTGCATAAATTTCATCTAAATTAACTTTATCCATTGGCATTTTGACTGACAATCCAGTCCAATCCACAGTGAATCACATCTAAATCCATAAGATGTTCTCCAAGATGCATGACCTCAAGATCATCCAGCACCAAGAAAAAGTAGATAACTGCAGCCAAACTCACCACTTGCGATAAGGCCAAGCAGAGTGCCTGCAACAGGACCAAGCTTCTGAAGATGATGAAGAATCTAGCCATGGTGAAGAATCGCTATTCAAAAACCAATCGTCCCAGCGGTTCCTCCTAACCTTGCCACCCTCTCTCCTGGCTTCTCAGCCCAGGATGGTGGATCCAGGGAAAAGAAAGGTGTGTGTATGTGAGTGTGTGTGCTGCCCAGGACAGGGAAGAAAAACACAGTGGCAGGGACCTGAGGAGAGGAATGAGAGAGGTGTAACCCAGCCCTACAGCCAGCCCCTGAGAACTCAGGGAGCTCAGAGAGCCCAACGCACTGAGGACCGGACAGACCTGAGAAGCCATCACATGAGTGGGAGGCGGAGACTTCTGCTGATTGTCCATGCATCCAGCAGAGCTCTAGAAAGCTAACTGGACACAGCTGCATTTGCGTGTTTCTCACGCCCCCCTTTTCTGAATACCTTAATAGATTGTTGAATATGTACGCAGCTTCTGGACACTGGATTGTTTGTTTTTGAGGCTAAATAAACAGATACTCAGATATTAGGAGGTTTGGACATGTAGTCCTAAAAAGTACAACACCAGAAACTTATCTTAGGCATTTTTGCTACAACATTTAACTAGCAGGTGATTTGAACTCAAGGTGATTTTTAATGGTTGTGTGAAGTCAATTCCGCACTGGCATACTAGCAGTGGTCCACAAAGTCTAATGACAAATGTCTACAATCAACGTAATTTTGTTTATTGTAAACATTATAGGCAAGATGTCACACTTTTTTATTATAGTGAATATTTCTCAGGGCAGATATATAAAAAAATAAAAATAAAATAAAACACTGTACGTTTATATTACAGGTCAAACACATTACATTTTTTATATTTTCAATTTTTGTTTTAATGTTAGTTTAAATTGTAGTAATTTTGTTGTTTGTTTTGGTCATTTTATTAGTTTTGGTCTGTTTTAAACATTTCTAGTTTTCCTGAATTTTTATTTCAGTTTTAGTTTTTCAGTAACTTCAAATTAAACATCTTATTTCATTTAGTCACCACAGGAGCATTTCTTATCTTCATTCAGTTTACTTTGTTTAATCTTATATTTCTATTGTATTTTATTTCAGTTTGATTTCAGTTAACACAAATGTTTCAATAGTTTTTAGCTGTAGTTTTTGTTAATGATAACAACACCGATATGGAATGAGCTGTGTCAGTGAGATCTGCCACTGAATAATATATTATTTCGGGTTTTTAAAGGGGTCATATGATGCTGCTAAAAAGAACATTATTTTGTGTATTTGGTGTAATGAAATGTTCCTGCGTGACAGCACGAACATGAATGCCCGCAGTGTCGTTCTTCCCCGCAGGGTGGCGCAATTTCCCAAATTCTAGAAAGTACACAAAAGGGTTGTAATTCGCATGATTGAACAGCGAACATCACGACCGCAATTGTCTATCTGATGCTGGATTAGTTGTGCGGTCTTTTAGACACAGAATGTTTTAAACAACACATGTCTGAAGACCAGAAGAAGGCGCAACAGAGGCAGTGCGGTGACTATAAGCGCAGCTGAGAAGAGTAATACTGAAGTGTATAATAATGCTTGAACGTGCTTGATGTGTTTCTGATACTGCGGGTGGAAAGTTGGGTGTCAATGACCAGCGAATGTACAGCGAGGAATATGGTGTTGTTTTTATATGAGCCGTGGTTCAATGCTTTTTCGTCTTCCTGGTAAGATTAGCGGAAGCCAGCAGTACAATAGTCTTTTTTTTCTCTTCGTCTGCAGCGGCAGTCGGTTTTGTGACAGTCAGCGATCCGCTTCCCGGTGTGTTTCACTAACGCAAAAAACATCTGAACATCTTCTGAGCGGCGTTGGACTATTTATTTACGGAGCAGGTAGATCAGTGAGAGACTGATTTCTAAAGATGACGGGTAAATCAGTCAAAGACATTGACCGCTATCAGGCTGTTCTCACATCTCTTCTGGCGTTAGAGGAAAACAAGTTTTGCGCTGATTGTCACGCCAAAGGTAAGATTCATATTTCATAGTATCTTTGCATTGAACAAATAAAAAAGACATTGTTAGAAACTGAGTTTATGTAGTTACGTTAAGTATTTGTGTATGAGAGGTTTGGATTAGGCCCTGTGTTTTTACATCAGTTTGGTTGCTGTGTTGATGTCCGATTCGAATCGTTCTTTTTGAATCGGATCTTTTTGATGAATCAGTTGAACCGGTCTGGGTTGCGCGTTTTCTAAAAGGATCGTAAACTAGTATATTGTAGAGACAATTGCTGCCGGTGGTTTCTATGATATGCTTAGGCTTTATGAAACATCCTCGAATGGTTGGTTCACGAATCGGACTGAATCTGTCCTAGCGGTTCGTGACCAAGCAACTCGCTCACTACATGTAGGCTACTCACTGGACTAAGAATAGTCTCATGTCAAACTCGTAATGAGAATGACAGATTTACAGTAAACATGAGTATGACTTGATTGTATTTATCAACAAGCATATGAAACGAGTTGGTTTAAAAAATAGCATTTTGCAAAACTTTTCTTGCCACCCTAGAGATAAGTATATTGTAATATTGTCTAGCGTAAATGCCAATTATATTTAAGTTCTAAACGACTTTGTTTTTATAAGCTGACTGGCTGCTACACACTGAATTGGGACATATGAAATTACTATAAACACCCTTATTAACAAAGCTTAATCAAAAATCATAACCAGGAAGTAGGGATGCACCGATACCACTTTTTCCAGTACTCGCCCGATACCGATACTTTTATGATATCTTTATGGCCTAATATGTTTTTATAGCATAATAAGGCCCACGTGATGAGTGATGACATGCTCAAGTCCAAACATTAAAATAATTACTGAATCGTTTTCATACTAGTTATTTGAAAAGAACTGTTTGAAAGAACCGATTCACGTTAATGAATCGCCATTTGTCTGGCGTGATTTTTCTGCGCACACATGTCTGCTAAATGACTAAATAAATAAATAAAAATAAACATGTAATATTTGTGCAGGTGTGTTGCAGGTGCAAACACACACACACACACACAAACTATAGTTATTATCCTTTATTAAACCCTATGTATACTTGGAGACAACAGAAAACATCCTGTTGTTTTTCCCATGCACAAAAACAACAAAGCAGATCTATCATTTTCAGTACAGCCGGTTTTGCAACTATTCTTGCATCAGCACAATTTTTTATTTATTATTATTATTTTTATTTATTTATTTTTGGTATTGTCAGTTCTTAATGTTTCAGTATTTATTTATTTGTTTGTTTGTTTGTTTGTTTTTTTCTAAATAACCACTGTATTGATTTGGCCGTGGAATAAAGAGTTCAAATAACATTCTGTTTTCAGTTTGAGATTGCATTGAAGATACTGCTGTTGTGGTTAAATTTCACATTAACTTGTGTTGCACAATATTGCACAAATCACAGTTGCGCTGGCCAAACTATGCTGTTTCTGTGATTCTGCTTGTCAAACACTTTATGTTGGCAGACTTCCCTATTTGACCTCCAGCCCTTAAGGGACACAGTTCTGCCCTTCTGATAGAGACCAGCTGCTATTGGTCAGATGTAATCTGTTCCCAACCCGCCCTGTCTTGTACTGCCCTGTACTGAGCTTGAGGACACCCAAAACTTCTCATGTCCTCTCTCAAACGTATTCCAGTTGCACTCTCTGTCCTATTTGAATGCTCCACTACTTGCTTTTTGAATGTGTCACTTGGTTGTGTAACAAATGTTTGTTCCCTTTTTCATACACTCTAAAGCACAACTATGTGTAAATGTTGTTGCCCTGGGAGGGAAGAAGCAAGTGTAGTATAGCCACATCATTTACTCGCTTTGAAAAAAGGGAAACAATCCTACAAGCAGTGAAATTCAGTTATAACTCCGTCAAAATCAAGACAGTATTGTAAACAGTAGCTTGCAGTGGTCAAGCAAGGCTAACAGGTGTGACGAGTCGTTTTCACATAGGCTACATATATACAAATGTGGACTTTGCTCACACGGAAAAAAAACAAACTGAATTTTGTGCTTAAAGGGTTAGTTCACCCAGAAAATTATGTCATTAATTACTCACCCTGATGTCGTTCCAAACCCGTAAGACGTTCATCTTCGGAACACAAATTAAGATACTTTTGATGGAATCTGAGAGCTCTCTGACCCTCCCATAGACAGCAAGGGTCCTTACACGATCAAGGTCCAGAAACGTAGCAAGGAGATCGGTAAAATAATCCATGTGCCATCAGGGGTTCAACCGTAATTTTATGAAGCTACGAGAATACTTTTTGTGCGCAAAAGAAAAAAAATAACGACTTTATTCAACAATACGTCTCCTCCGTGTCACCTTGGGTCAGTGGATATTCTCCAAAATGGCACCAAGGTGACACGGAGAAGACGAATTGTTGAATAAAGTTGTTATTTTTGTTCTTTTGCGCACAAAGTATTCTCGTAGCTTAGTAAAATTATGGTTGAACCCCTGATGTCCCATGGATTATTTTACCGATCTCCTTGCTACGTTTCTGGACCTTGATCGTGTACGGACCCTTGCTGTCTATGGGAGGGTCAGAGAGCTCTCAGATTCCATCAAACATATCTTAATTTGTGTCCCGAAGATGAACGGAGGTCTTACGGGTTTAGAACGACATGAGGGTGAGTAAATAATGACAGAATTTTCATTTTTGGGTGAACTATCCCTTTAAACTGTGGCAGAAATTGTTTAATGGTTAACTGGGATTTTGCTTTGACATTTTGTGCTTTTTGAACTCATTACTGCTTGTCTGTATAGCACTTTGCTGTAGTGATACTATGTCTTCACACATATGAATAGGGCAGGTGGTTCAAAGATCTAATTAGCAACTTGTGCTGAAGAGTTTAGGTGTGGTAATTATACTCTCTCTCTTTACAGGCTACACAGTTTCCACTAGCATGCAAGATTGTTTGCTTTCTGGCTGTTTGTGCATAAAAGGGAAGAGTGTTCTTATTGTTAAAGAGTGTCATGTGAGTATTGTATTGTGTATTGGTACTGCCCTGCCACGTGTTTTGAATGCAGGGCACAAAACTTTTATGCCACACCTGCCAATGATTGAGAAACTTTACTGACCATTAATATTTATCAATGGTCATTAAAATTGCATGACAATTTATTAAAAATGCATTTTTTCCCCCATGGTAAATGATTGTAAGCACACTCAGAAATAGGCCCAGATATTGTGCTGTTGTGGTTAGGGATATGCCGGTATCAAATTTTCATATTGCGATTAATTGCTAATTCTTTTATCACGGTATTCGGTATTATCACGATATTGAAATTTAGTTTAAAAAAGTGCTGTCATAATACAGTATAACAGGTTTAATAAAATTTTTCTTATAACAAAAATAACTGAACATTTAAATGCAATAAAGCAATACAGAAA